>NW_026265006.1:11791-49191 GCF_000817695.3 Arachis duranensis | reverse complement strand
AAAAGAAAGGAAAAAAACTGGTCAGCACAACGTAAAAAAAAGGGAAAAAAACCGGTCAGCACAGTGAAAAAAAGAAAAAAACCGGTCACCACAACGTAAAAAAAGGAAAAAAACCGGTCAGTACAACGAAAAAAAAAGGAAAAAACAGGTCAACACAACGTAAAAAAAGGAGAAAAAACCGGTCAGCACAATGAAAAAAATCGGTCAACATAACATAAAAAAATCGGTCAGCATAATGTAAAAAAAGGAAAAGAACTGGTCAGCACAATGTAAAAAAAAGGGAAAAAACCGGTCAGTACAACGAAAAAACAAAAAAGAAAAAAACCGGTCAGCATAACGTAAAAAAAGAGGAAAAAATCGGTCAGCACAACGAAAAAAAGGAAAAAACCGATCAGCGCAACGTAAAAAAAGGGAAAAAAACTGGTCAGCACAACAAAAAAAAGGGGGGACCGGTCAGCACAACGAAAAAAACCGGTCAGCACAACGAAAAAAAGGAAAAAAATAGGTCAGCACAACGTAAAAAAAAAAGAAAAAAACTGGTCAGCACAATGAAAAAAACCTGTCAGCACAACGTAAAAAAAATAAAAAACAAAAAAAAAGAAAACCAAAAACAAAAAAACGGTTAGCACAATGTAAAAAAAGGAAAAAAATCGATCAGCACAACGTAAAACTAAGGGAAAAAACCGGTCAGCAAAACGAAAAAAAATCAGTCAGCATAACGTAAAAAAAGAGAAAAAAATCGGTCAGCACAACGTAAAAAAAAGGGGGGACCGGTCAGCAAAAAAAAAATGGTCAGCACAACGTAAAAAAGGGAAAAAAACCGGTCAGCAAACGTAAAAAAAACAAAAAACCAGCTAGCACAACCTAAAAAAACAAAAAATGGCAAAAAATCGGTCAGCACAACATAAAAAAAGGAAAAAAAAAACGGTCAGCATAACGTAAAAAAAATAGAAAAAAACCGATCAACACAACCTAAAAAAACAAAAAAACTGAAAAAAAAAACCAGTCAACAAAAAAAACATAAAAAAATGGGTCAGCAAAAAAAATGGTCAGAACAACGTAAAAAAAACCGGTCAGCATAACGTAAAAAAAGGGAAAAAAATCGGTTAGCACAACGTAAAAAAAATAAAAAGAAAAAAACGATCAGCACAACGTAAAAAAAGGGAAAAACCGGTCAGCACAACGGAAAAAAAACCGGTCAGCACAACCTAAAAAACAAAAAAACTGGAAAAAATCGGTCAGTAAAAAAATGGTTAGCACAACGTAAAAAAAAGGAAAAAAACCGGTCAGCACAACGTAAAATAAAGGGGGGACCGGTCAGCAAAAAAAAACGGTTAGCACAACCTAAAATAACAAAAAAATTGGAAAAAAACCGGTCAGCAAAAAAAACTGGTCAGCACAACCGAAAAAAATTGGAAAAAAACCGGTCAGCACAAAAAAAACCGTTCTGCACAACCTAAAAAAAACTGGAAAAAACTGGTCAGCACAAAAAAAACGGTTAGCACAATGTAAAAAAAAAAGGGAAAAAACCGGTCAGCACAACGTAAAAAAAAGGGGGGGACCGGTTAGCAAAAAAAACCAGTAAGCATAACCTAAAAAAACAAAAAAAAACTGAAAAAACTGGTCAGAAAAAAAAACTAGTCAGCACAACTTAAAAAAACAAAAAAACTGGAAAAAAACCGGTCAGCAAAAAAATGAATGGTCAGCACAACGTAAAAAAAGGGAAAAAACCGGTCATCAAAACGTAAAAAAGAGGAAAAACCGGTCAGCATACAAAAAAACGGTCAGCACAACGTAAAAAAAAGGAAAAAAAATCGGTCAGCACAACGTAAAAAAAGGGGGGAACCGGTTAGCACAATGAAAAAAACGGTCTGTACAATGTAAAAAAAGGGAAAAAACGGGTCAGCACAACATAAAAAAATAAAAAATAAAAAAAAATTGGCCAGCACAACAAAAAAAAGAAAGGAAAAAAAACTGGTCAGCACAACGTAAAAAAAAGGGAAAAAAACCGGTCAGCACAGTGAAAAAAAGAAAAAAAACCGGTCACCACAACGTAAAAAAAGGAAAAAAACCGGTCAGTACAACGGAAAAAAAAGGAAAAAAACAGGTCAACACAACGTAAAAAAAGGAGAAAAAACCGGTCAGCACAATGAAAAAAACCGGTCAACATAACGTAAAAAAATCGGTCAGCATAATGTAAAAAAAGGAAAAAAACTGGTCAGCACAATGTTAAAAAAAGGAAAGAAACCGGTCAGTACAACGAAAAAAACAAAAAAGAAAAAACCGGTCAGCACAACGTAAAAAAAGAGGAAAAAACCGGTCAGCACAACGAAAAAAAGGAAAAAACCGATCAGCGCAACGTAAAAAAAGGGAAAAAAACTGGTCAGCACAACAAAAAAAGGGGGGACCGGTCAGCACAACGAAAAAAACCGGTCAGCACAACGAAAAAAAGGAAAAAAATAGGTCAGCACAACGTAAAAAAAAAGAAAAAAACTGGTCAGCACAATGAAAAAAACCTGTCAGCACAACGTAAAAAAAATAAAAAATAAAAAACAAAAAAAAGAAAACCAAAAACAAAAAAACGGTTAGCACAATGTAAAAAAAGGAAAAAAATCGATCAGCACAACGTAAAACTAAGGGAAAAAAACCGGTCAGCAAAACGAAAAAAATCGGTCAGCACAAAGTACAAAAAGAGAAAAAAATCGGTCAGCACAACGTAAAAAAAAGGGGGGACCGGTCAGCAAAAAAAAACGGTCAGCACAACGTAAAAAAAGGGAAAAAAACCGGTCAGCAAACGTAAAAAAAAAACAAAAAACCAGCCAGCACAACCTAAAAAACAAAAAAACTGGAAAAAAACCGGTCAGCAAAAAAAATGGTCAGCACAACGTAAAAAAAACCGGTCAGCATAACGTAAAAAAAGGAGAAAAAACTAGTCAGCACAACGTAAAAAAAAACAAAAAGCAAAAAAAAAGAAAACGGTCAGCACAACATAAAAAAGGGAAAAAAACCGGTCCGCACAACGTAAGAAAAACGGTCAACACAACCTAAAAAAACAAAAAAACTTGAAAAAATCAGTCAGCAAAAAAATGAAAAAAACTGGTCAGAAAAAAAAAACTAGAAAAAAACTGGTCAAGAAAATAGAAAAAACCGTTAAAAAAACACAAAAAATACAAAAAAATACAAAAAAATGAAAAAAACAAAATAAAAAAAATCGGTCAGCACAACATAAAAAAGGGAAAAAAATCGGTCAACACACTGTAAAAAAAATGGTCAACAGAAACATAGAAAAAACAGTTAGCACAACGTAAAAAACCGGCCTGCACAATGTAAAAAAAAAGAGGGGGACCGGTCAGCAAAAAAAATAAAAAAAACGGTCAGCATAACCTAAAAAAACAAAAAAACTGGAAAAAAACCGGTCTGCAAAAAAAACCAGTCAGCACAACCTAAAAAAACAAAAAAAACTGGAAAAAAACCGGTCAGCAAAAAAAATGGTCAGCACAACGTAAAAAAAACCGGTCAGCATAACGTAAAAAAAGGAGAAAAAACTAGTCAGCACAACGTAAAAAAAAACAAAAAGCAAAAAAAAAGAAAACGGTCAGCACAACATAAAAAAGGGAAAAAAACCGGTCAGCACAACGTAAGAAAAACGGTCAACACAACCTAAAAAAACAAAAAAACTTGAAAAAATCAGTCAGCAGAAAAATGAAAAAAACTGGTCAGAAAAAAAAAACTAGAAAAAAACTGGTCAAGAAAATAGAAAAAACCGTTAAAAAAACACAAAAAATACAAAAAAATACAAAAAAATGAAAAAAACAAAATAAAAAAAATCGGTCAGCACAACATAAAAAAAGGAAAAAAAACCGGTCAGCATAACGTAAAAAAAACAGAAAAAAACCGATCAACACAACCTAAAAAAACAAAAAAACTGGAAAAAAAAACCAGTCAACAAAAAAAACATAAAAAAATGGGTCAGCAAAAAAAAATGGTCAGCACAACAAAAAATTGGAAAAAAACCGGTCAGCAAAAAAAAACTGGTCAGCACAACCGAAAAAATTGGAAAAAAACCGGTCAGCACAAAAAAAACCGTTCTGCACAACCTAAAAAAAACTGGAAAAAACTGGTCAGCACAAAAAAAACGGTTAGCACAATGTAAAAAAAAAGGGAAAAAACCGGTCAGCACAACGTAAAAAAAAGGGGGGACCGGTTAGCAAAAAAAACCAGTAAGCATAACCTAAAAAAACAAAAAAAAACTGAAAAAACTGGTCAGAAAAAAAAACTAGTCAGCACAACTTAGAAAAACAAAAAAACTGGAAAAAAACCGGTCAGCAAAAAAATGAATGGTCAGCACAACGTAAAAAAAGGGAAAAAACCGGTCATCAAAACGTAAAAAAGAGGAAAAACCGGTCAGCATACAAAAAAACGGTCAGCACAACGTAAAAAAAAGGGGGAACCGGTTAGCACAATGAAAAAAAAACGGTCTGTACAATGTAAAAAAAGGGAAAAAACGGGTCAGCACAACATAAAAAAATAAAAAATAAAAAAAATCGGCCAGCACAACAAAAAAAAGAAAGGAAAAAAACTGGTCAGCACAACGTAAAAAAAAGGGAAAAAAACCGGTCAGCACAGTGAAAAAAAGAAAAAAAACCGGTCACCACAACGTAAAAAAAGGAAAAAAACCGGTCAGTACAACGGAAAAAAAAGGAAAAAACAGGTCAACACAACGTAAAAAAAGGAGAAAAAACCGGTCAGCACAATGAAAAAACCGGTCAACATAACGTAAAAAAATCGGTCAGCATAATGTAAAAAAAGGAAAAAAACTGGTCAGCACAATGTAAAAAAAAGGGAAAAAACCGGTCAGTACAACGAAAAAAACAAAAAAGAAAAAAACCGGTCAGCATAAGGTAAAAAAAGAGGAAAAAATCGGTCAGCACAACGAAAAAAAGGAAAAAACCGATCAGCGCAACGTAAAAAAAGGGAAAAAACTGGTCAGCACAACAAAAAAAAGGGGGGACCGGTCAGCACAACGAAAAAAAGGAAAAAAATAGGTCAGCACAACGTAAAAAAAAAAAGAAAAAAACTGGTCAGCACAATGAAAAAAACCTGTCAGCACAACGTAAAAAAAAATAAAAAACAAAAAAAAAGAAAACCAAAAACAAAAAAATGGTTAGCACAATGTAGAAAAAGGAAAAAAATCGATCAGCACAACGTAAAACTAAGGGAAAAAAACCGGTCAGCAAAACGAAAAAAAATCAGTCAGCATAACGTAAAAAAAGAGAAAAAAATCGGTCAGCACAACGTAAAAAAAAGGGGGGACCGGTCAGCAAAAAAAAAATGGTCAGCACAACGTAAAAAAGGGAAAAAAACCGGTCAGCAAACGTAAAAAAAACAAAAAACCAGCCAGCACAACCTAAAAAACAAAAAAACTGGAAAAAAACCGGTCAGCAAAAAAAATGGTCAGCACAACGTAAAAAAAACCGGTCAGCATAACGTAAAAAAAGGAGAAAAAACCAGTCAGCTCAACATAAAAAAAAAACAAAAAGCAAAAAAAAAGAAAACGGTCAGCACAACATAAAAAAGGGAAAAAAACCAGTCAGCACAACGTAAGAAAAACGGTCAACACAACCTAAAAAAACAAAAAAACTTGAAAAAATCAGTCAGCAAAAAAAAAAACGGTCAGCACAACGTAAAAAAATGGAAAAAGCCGGTCATCACAATGTAAAAAAAAGGGGACCGGTCAACCAAAAAAATTGGTCAACACAACCTAAAAAAACAAAAAAACTGAAAAAAACCGGTCAGCAAAAAAAAACTAGTCAGCACAACTTAAAAAAACAAAAAAACTAGAAAAAACCGGTCAGCACAAAAAAAACTGATCAGCAGAAGCTAAAAAAAATTGGAAAAAAATTGGTCAGCACAACGTAAAAAAAAGGAAAAAAACCGGTCAGCATAGCGTAAAAAAGGGGGGACCAGTTAGCAAAAAAAATCGGTCAGCACAACCTAAAAAATAAAAAAACTGGAAAAAACCGGTCCGAAGAAAAAAATCGGCCAGCACAACCTAAATAAACAAAAAAAACTGGAAAAAACCGGATAGCGAAAAAAATGGAAAAAAACCGGTCAGCGAAAAAAACTAGAAAAAAACCAGTAAAAAAAATAGAAAAAAAACCAGTAAAAAAACAAAAAACAAAAAATAAAACAAAAAAAAAAAAACAAAAAAATCGGTCAGCACAACGTAAAAAAAGGGAAAAACCGGTCAGCACACTGTAAAAAAAATGGTCAGCACAACGTAAAAAAAGGGGAAAAAACCGGTCAGCACAACGTAAAAAAAAAGGGAGGGGGACCGGTCAGCAAAAAAAAAAAGAAAAAGACTGGAAAAAACCGGTCATAAAAAAACGGTCAGCACAACCTAAAAAAACCAAAAAACTGGAAAAAAACCGGTCAGCACAAAAAAAACTTGTTAGTACAACCTAAAAAAACAAAAAAACTGGAAAAAACTGGCCAGCACAAAAAAAAAACAGTCAGCATAACGTAAAAAAAGGGGAAAAAGCCGATCAGCACAACGTAAAAAAAAGGGGGGACCAGTAAGCAAAAAAAACCGGTCAGCACAACCTAAAAAAACAAAAAAACTGGAAAAAAATTAGTCAGCAAAAAAACGGTCTACACAACGTAAAAAAAAAGATAAGCAAAACGTAAAAAAAAAAGGGAAAAAAACCGGTCAGCACAACGTAAAAAAAGGGGGGACCGGTCAGCAAAAAAAATGGTCAGCACAACCTAAAAAAATAAAAAACTGGAAAAAAATCGGTCAGCACAACATAAAAAAAGGAAAAAAACCGGTAAGCATAACGTAAAAAAATAGAGAAAAACCGATCAGCACAACCTAAAAAAACAAAAAATTGGAAAAAAACCAGTCAACAAAAAAAACATAAAAAAATGGGTCAGCAAAAAAAAATGGTCAACACAACGTAAAAAAAAACCGGTCAGCATAACGCAAAAAAAGGAGAAAAAACCGGTCAGCACAACGTAAAAAAAAAACAAAAAGAAAAAAATGGTCAGCACAACGTAAAAAAAGGGAAAAAACCAGTCAGCACAACGTAAAAAAAAACCGGTCAGCACAACCTAAAAAAACAAAAAAAACTGAAAAAAATCGGTCAGCATAAAAAAATGGTCAGCACAGCGTAAAAAAAAGGGAAAAAAAAACCGGTCAGCACAACGTACAAAAGGGGGGATCGGTCAGCAAAAAAAATGGTTAGCACAACCTAAAATAACAAAAAAACTGAAAAAACCGCTCAGCCAAAAAAAACTGGTCAGCACAACCGAAAAAAAACTGGAAAAAAACGGTCAGCACAAAAAAAACCGGTCAGCACAACCTAAAAAAACTGGAAAAAACTCGTCAGCACAAAGAAAACGGTTAGCACAACGTAAAAAAAAAGGGAAAAAACTGGTCAGCACAACGTAAAAAAAAGGGGGACCGTTTAGCAAAAAAAAACCAGTAAGCACAACCTAAAAAAAACTGAAAAAACTGGTCAGAAAAAAAATTGGTCAACACAACCTAAAAAAACAAAAAAAAACTCGAAAAAAACCGGTCAGCAAAAAAATGAAAAAAACCGGTCAGGAAAAAAAACTAGAAAAAAACTGGTCAAGAAAATAGAAAAAACCGTTAAAAAAAACAAAAAATACAAAAAATGAAAAAAACAAAAAAACAACAAAATAAAAAAAATCGGTCAGCACAACATAAAAAAGGGAAAAAAATCGGTCAACACAGTGTAAAAAAAATGGTCAACAGAAACGTAAAAAAAACAGTTAGCACAACGTAAAAAAAAGGAAAAAAACCGGCCTGCACAACGTAAAAAAAAGAGGGGGACCGGTCAGCAAAAAAAAAACGGTCAGCATAACCTAAAAAAACAAAAAAACTGGAAAAAAACCGGTCTGCAAAAAAAACCGGTCAGCACAACCCAAAAAAACAAAAAAATTGGAAATAAACCGGTCAGCACAAAAAAAAAGGAAAAAAAATCGATCAGCACAACGTAAAAAAAAGGGGGGACTGGTCAGCAAAAAAAAACTAGTCAGCACAACCTAAAAAAACAAAAACTGGAAAAAATTGGTCAGCAAAAAAAAGGTCTACACAATGTAAAAAAACGATCAGCAAAACGTAAAAAAAAGGAAAAAAACCGGTCAGCACAACATAAAAAAAGGTGGGACCGGTCAGCAAAAAAACGGTCAGCACAACCTAAAAAAACAAAAAAATGGCAAAAAAATCGGTCAGCACAACATAAAAAAAGGAAAAAACCGGTCAGCATAACGTAAAAAAAAAACAGAAAAAAACCGATCAGCACAACCTAAAAAAACAAAAAAACTGGAAAAAAACCAGTCAACAAAAAAAATAAAAAAAATGGGTCAGCAAAAAAAATGGTCAGCACAACGTAAAAAAAAACCGGTCAGCATAACGTAAAAAAAGGGAAAAAAACCGGTTAGCACAACGTAAAAAAAACAAAAAGAAAAAAATGGTCAGCACAACGTAAAAAAAGGGAAAAAACCGGACAGCACAACGGAAAAAAAACGGGTCAGCACAACCTAAAAAAACAAAAAAACTGGAAAAAATCGGTCAGCAAAAAAAATGGTTAGCACAACGTAAAAAAGGGGAAAAAACCGGTCAGCACAACGTAAAAAAGAGGGGGGACCGGTCAGCAAAAAAACGGTTAGCACAACCTAAAATAACAAAAAAACCGGAAAAAACCGGTCAGCAAAAAAAACTGGTCAGCACAACCGAAAAAAAACTGGAAAAAACCGGTCAGCACAAAAAAAACCGGCCAGCACAACCTAAAAAAACAGGAAAAAAACTGGTCAGCACAAAAAAAAACGGTTAGCACAACGTAAAAAAAAAGGAAAAAGCCGGTCAGCACAATGTAAAAAAAAGGGGGACCGATTAGCCAAAAAAACCAGTAAGCACAACCTAAAAAAACAAAAAAATTGAAAAAACTGGTTAGAAAAAAAAACTGGTCAGCACAACCTAAAAAAACAAAAAAACTGGAAAAAAACCGGGCTGCAAAAAAATGAATGGTCAGAACAACGTAAAAATGGGAAAAAAACTAGTCAGCACATCGAAAAAAAACCGGTCAGCACAACGTAAAAAAGGGAAAAAATCGGTCATCAAAACGTAAAAAAAGGGAAAAACCGGTCAGCACACAAAAAAAACGGTCAGCACAACGTAAAAAAAAGGGAAAAAAATCGGTCAGCACAACGTAAAAAAAAGGGGGGAACCGGTCAGCACATGAAAAAAAACGGTCTGTACAATGTAAAAAAAGGGAAAAAACGGGTCAGCACAACATAAAAAAATAAAAAATAAAAACAATTGGCCAGCATAACCAAAAAAAAGAAGGGAAAAAAACTGGTCAGCATAACATAAAAAAAAGGGCAAAAAACCGGTCAGCACAGTGAAAAAAGAAAAAAACCGGTCAGCACAACGTAAAAAAAGGAAAAAAACCGGTCAGTACAACGAAAAAAAAGGAAAAAACAGGTCAGCACAACGTAAAAAAAGGAGAAAAAACCGGTCAGCACAATGAAAAAAAAACCCGTCAACACAACGTAAAAAAAAACCGGTCAGCACAATGTAAAAAAGGAAAAAAACCGGTCAGCACAATGTAAAAAAAGGGAAAAAAACCAGTCAGCACAACGAAAAAAACAAAAAAGAAAAAAATCGGTCAGCACAACGTAAAAAAAGAGGAAAAAACCGGTCAGCACAACGAAAAAAAAGGAAAAAACCGATCAGCGCAACGTAAAAAAAAGAGAAAAACACTGGTCAGCACAACGAAAAAAAGGGGGGACCGGTCAGCACAACGAAAAAAAACCGGTCAGCACAATGAAAAAAAGGAAAAAAACAGGTCAGCACAACGTAAAAAAAAAGAAAAAAACTGGTCAGCACAACGTAAAAAAAACCGGTCAGCATAACGCAAAAAAGGAGAAAAAACCGGTCAACACAACGTTAAAAAAAACAAAAAGAAAAAAATGGTCAGCACAACGTAAAAAAAGGAAAAAAAACCGGTCAGCACAACGTAAAAAAAAACCGATCAGCACAACCTAAAAAAACAAAAAAACTGGAAAAAATCGGTCAGCATAAAAAAATGGTCAGCACAACGTGAAAAAAAGGGAAAAAAACCAGTCAGCACAACGTAAAAAAATGGGGGATCGGGCAGCAAAAAAAAACGGTTAGCCCAACCTAAAATAACAAAAAAACTGGAAAAAAGCCGCTCAGCCAAAAAAAACTGGTCAGCACAACCGAAAAAAAAACTAGAAAAAAACCGGTTAGCACAAAAAAAACCAGTCAGCACAACCTAAAAAAACTGGAAAAAAACTGGTCAACACAAAAAAAACGGTTAGCACAATGTAAAAAAAAGGGAAAAAACCGGTCAGCACAACGTAAAAAAAAGGGGGGACCGTTTAGCAAAAAAAAAACCAGTAAGCACAACCTAAAAAAAATTGAAAAAACTGGTCAGAAAAAAACTGGTCAACACAACCTAAAAAAACAAAAAAAACTCGAAAAAAACCGGTCAGGAAAAAAATGAAAAAAACCGGTCAGGAAAAAAA
This sequence comes from Arachis duranensis, assembly GCF_000817695.3. NCBI lineage: Eukaryota > Viridiplantae > Streptophyta > Magnoliopsida > Fabales > Fabaceae > Arachis > Arachis duranensis. The sequence continues at coordinate 38,616 of NW_026265006.1, read as the reverse complement.
AACTAGAAAAAAACTAGTCAAGAAAATAGAAAAAACCGTTAAAAAAAACAAAAAATACAAAAAATACAAAAAAATGAAAAAAACAAAAAAAAACAAAATAAAAAAATCGGTCAGCACAACATAAAAAAGGGAAAAAAATCGGTCAGCACACTATAAAAAAAATGGTCAACAGAAACGTAAAAAAAACAGTTAGCACAACGTAAAAAAAAGGAAAAAAACCGGCCTGCACAACGTAAAAAAAAAAAGAGGGGGACCGGTCAGCAAGAAAAACAAAAAAAAACGGTCAGCATAACCTAAAAAAAATTGGAAAAAAACCGGTCTGCAAAAAAAACCGGTCAGCACAACCTAAAAAAACAAAAAAACTGGAAAAAAAACCGGTCAGCACAACGTAAAAAAAAGGAAAAAAACCGATCAGCACAACGTAAAAAAGGGGGGACTGGTCAGCAAAAAAAAACTAGTCAGCACAACCTAAAAAAACAAAAACTGGAAAAAAATTGGTCAGCAAAAAAAAAGGTCTACACAATGTAAAAAAAATGATCAGCAAAACGTAAAAAAAAGGGAAAAAACTAGTCAGCACAACATAAAAAAAGGTGGGACCGGTCAGCAAAAAAAAAACGGTCAGCACAACCTAAAAAAACAAAAAAATGGCAAAAAATCGGTCAGCACAACATAAAAAAAGGAAAAAAAACCGGTCAGCATAACGTAAAAAAAAAACAGAAAAAAACTGATCAGCACAACCTAAAAAAACAAAAAAACCAGTCAACAAAAAAAACATAAAAAAATGGGTCAGCAAAAAAAAATGGTCAGCACAACGTAAAAAAAACCGGTCAGCATAACGTAAAAAAAGGGAAAAAAACCGGTTAGCACAATGTAAAAAAAATAAAAAGAAAAAAATGGTCAACACAACGTAAAAAAAGGGAAAAAACCGGTCAGCACAACGAAAAAAAAAATGGGTCAGCACAACCTAAAAAAAAAAACTGGAAAAAATCGGTCAGCAAAAAAAATGGTTAGCACAACGTAAAAAAAAGGGAAAAAACCGGTCAGCACAACGTAAAAAAAAGGGGGACCGGTCTGCAAAAAAAACGGTTAGCACAACCTAAAATAACAAAAAAACTGGAAAAAAACCGGTCAGCAAAAAAAACTGGTCAGCACAACCGAAAAAAAACTGGAAAAAAACCGGTCAGCACAAAAAAAATTGGTCAGCACAACCTAAAAAAAACAGGAAAAAAAACTGGTCAGCACAAAAAAAAACGGTTAGCACAACGTAAAAAAAATGGAAAAAACTGGTCAGCACAATGTAAAAAAAAGGGGGACCGATTAGCGAAAAAAACCAGTAAGCACAACCTAAAAAAACAAAAAAAACTGAAAAAACTGGTCAGAAAAAAACTGGTCAGCACAACCTAAAAAAACAAAAAAACTGGAAAAAAAACTGGTCTGCAAAAAAATGAATGGTCAGAACAACGTAAAAAATGGGAAAAAAAACTAGTCAGCACATCGAAAAAAACCGGTCAGCACAACGTAAAAAAAGGGAAAAAACCGGTCATCAAAATGTAAGAAAAGGGAAAAACCGGTCAGCACACAAAAAAACGGTCAGCACAACGTAAAAAAAAGGGGAAAAAAAATCGGTCAGCACAACGTAAAAAAAAAGGGGGAACCGGTCAGCACAATGAAAAAAAATGGTCTGTACAATGTAAAAAAAGGGAAAAAACGGGTCAGCACAACATAAAAAAATAAAAAATAAAAAAAATCGGCTAGCACAACAAAAAAAGAAAGGAAAAAAAACTGGTCAGCATAACGTAAAAAAATAGTAAAAAACCGGTCAGCACAGTGAAAAAAAAGAAAAAAACCGGTCAACACAACGTAAAAAAAGGAAAAAACCGGTCAGTACAACGAAAAAAAAGGAAAAAATAGGTCAGCACAACGTAAAAAAAGGAGAAAAAATCGGTCAGCACAATGAAAAAAAACCGTCAACACAACGTAAAAAAAACCGGTCAGCACAATGTAAAAAAGGAAAAAAACCGGTCAGCACAATGTAAAAAAAAGGGAAAAAAACCAGTCAGCACAACGAAAAAAACAAAAAAGAAAAAAATCGGTCAGCACAACGTAAAAAAAGAGGAAAAAACCGATCAGCACAACGAAAAAAAAGAAAAAACCGATCAGCACAACGTAAAAAAAAGGGAAAAAACTGGTCAGCACAACGAAAAAAAGGGGGGACCGGTCAGCACAACGAAAAAAAGGAAAAAAAGGTCTGCACAACGTAAAAAAAAGAAAAAAACTGGTCAGCACAACGAAAAAAACCACTCAGCACAACGTAAAAAAAAATAAAAAATAAAAAACAAAAAAAAGAAAACCAAAAACAAAAAAAACGGTCAGCACAATGTAAAAAAATCGATCGGCACAACGTAAAACTAAGGGAAAAAACCGGTCAGCAAAACGAAAAAAATCGGTCATCACAACGTGAAAAAACAAAAAACTAGAAAAAACCGGTCAGCAAAAAAAGAAAAAAACCGGTCAGTTCAATGTAAAAAATAGGAAAAAACCGGTTAGCAGAACGTAAAAAAAGGTAAAAAAACTGGTTAGCACAACGAAAAAAAACAGTCAGCACAATGTAAAAAAAGAAAAAAAATCGGTCGGCACAGCGTAAAAAAAAGGGAAAAAACCGGTCAGCACAACGTGAAAAATGGGAAAAAACCGGTCAGCACAACGAGAAAAATGGGGGGACCGGTCAGCACACAAAAAAAATGGTCAACACAACATAAAAAAAGAGAAAAAAACCGGTCAGCACAACATAAAAAAGGGGAACTGGTCAGCATACTGAAAAAACCAGTCTGTACAATGTAAAAAAGAAAAAAACGGGTCAGCACAACGTAAAAAAATAAAAAAATAAAAAAATCGGTCAGCACATAAAAAAATAAAAGAAAAAAACTGGTCAGCACAACGTAAAAAAAGGGAAAAAACCGGTCAGCACAGCGAAAAAAAGGAAAAAAACCGGTCAGCACAACGTAAAAAAAGGGAAAAAAACCGGTCAGCACAATGAAAAAAGGAAAAAAACCGTTCAGCATAATGGAAACAAAAGGAAAAAAACCAGTATGCACAACGTAAAAAAAGGGAAAAAAACCAGTCAGCACAACGTAAAAAAAGGGAAAAAAATTGGTCAGCACAACATAAAAAAAAGGGAAAAAATGGTTAGCACAACGAAAAAATGGGAGAAAAACCAGTCAGCGCAACGAAAAAAATCTGTCAGCACAACGTAAAAAAACAAAAAAAACTAGAAAAAAAACCGGTCAGCATAATGTAAAAAACGAAAAAAACTGGTCAGCACATAAAAAAAACCAGTCAGCACAAGGTAAAAAAAGGGAAAAGAACCGGTCATCACAACGTAAAAAAAAGGGAAAAAACTGGTCAGCACAACGTAAAAAAAGGGAAAAAAACAGGTCAGCACAACGAAATAAAAATGAGGGGACCAGTCAACACACAAAAAAAATGGTGACCACAATGTAAAAAAAAGGTAACAAAATCAGTCAGCACAACGAAAAAAAGGGGGGAACCGGTCAGCACAATGAAAAAAAATGGTCTGTACAATGTCAAAAAAGGGAAAAAACGGGTCAGCACAACGTAAAAAAAATAAAAAATAAAAAAAATCGGTCAGCACAACAAAAAAAAAGAAAAGAAAAAAACTGGTCAGCACAACGTAAAAAAAGGGAAAAAAACCGATCAGCACATCGAAAAAAAGAAAAAAAACGGTAAGCACAATGTAAAAAAAAGGAAAAAAATCGGTCAGCACAACGAAAAAAATAGGAAATAAACAGGTCAGCACAACGTAAAAAAAAAGAAAAAAACCGGTCAGCACAATGGAAAAAAATCGGTCATCACAACGTAAAAAAAAACAAAAAAACTAGAAAAAACCAGTCAGTAAAAAAAAGAAAAAAACCGGTCAGTACAATGTAAAAAATAGGAAAAAACCGGTTAGCAGAACGTAAAAAAAGGTGAAAAAAACTGGTCAGCACAACAAAAAAAAAGCGGTCAGCACAATGTAAAAAAAGAGAAAAAAACCGATCAGCACAACATAAAAAAGGAAAAAAACCGGTCAGCACAACGCAAAAAAAAGGAAAAAACCGGTCAGCACAACGAAAAAAATAGGGGGGACCGGTCAGCACACAAAAAAAATGGTCAGCACAACGTACAAAAAGGGAAAAAAACCGGTCAGCACAACGTAAAAACGAGGGGGAACCGGTCAGCACAATGATAAAAAACGGTCTGTACAATGTAAAAAAAGGGGAAAAAATGGGTCAGCACAACGTAAAAAAAGGGAAAAAAATCGGTCAGCACAGCAAAAAAAAGGAAAAAAACCGGTCAGCACAACGTAAAAAAAAGGGAAAAAACTGGTTAGCACAACGAAAAAAAGGAAAAAACTGGTCAGCACAACGTAAAAAAAGAGAAAAACCGGTTAGCATAATGTAAACAAAAGGAAAAAAACCAGTATGCACAACGTAAAAAAAGGGAAAAAAACCAGTCAGCACAACGTAAAAAAAAGTGAAAAAAATTGGTCAGCACAACGTAAAAATAAGGGAAAAAACTGGTCAACACAACAAAAAAAAGGGTGGGACCGGTCAACACACAAAAAAAAACTATCAGCACAACGTAAAAAAAAAGTGGAAAAAATCGGTCAGCACAACATAAAAAAAAGCGGGGGAACCGGTCAGCACAATGAAAAAAACCGGTCAGTACAATGTAAAAAATAGGGAAAAAATGGGTCAGCACAGCGTAAAAAAAGGGAAAAAAATCGGTCAGCACAACGAAAAAAATCGGTTAGCACAACGTAAAAAAAAGGGAAAAAAGCGGTCAGCGTAACGAAAAAAAAGGAAAAAACCGGTCAGCACAACGTAAGAAAAAGGGAAAAAAACCGGTCAGCACAACAAAAAAAAGGGAAAAAATCGGTCAGCACAACGTAAAAATAAGGGAAAAACAGGTCAGCACAATGAAAAAAAATCGGTCAGCACAATGAAAAAACGGGTCAGCATGATGTAATAAAAAGGAAAAAAACCCGGTCAGCACAACGTAAAAAGAAGGAAAAAAACCGGTCAGCACAATAAAAAAAAGTTAAAAAAATAAAAAAATCGGTCAGCACAACGAAAAAAAAGAAAAGAAAAAAAACCGGTCAACACAATGTAAAAAAAGGGAAAAACCGGTCAGCACAACGTAAAAAAAGGTGAAAAAATCGGTCAGCACAATGAAAAAAAGGAAAATAACCGGTCAGCCCAACGTAAAAAAAAAGGAAAAAACCGGTCAGCACAATGAAAAAAATTGGTCAACACAACGTAAAAAGGAAAAAATCGTTTAGCACAACGTAAAAAAAAGGGAAAAAAACCGGTCAGCACAATGAAAAAAAACAATCAGCTCAATGTAAAAAAGCTGGTCAGCATAACGCAAAAAAACGGAAAAAACTGGTCAGCACAACAATAAAAAAAGGATGGACCGGTCTGCACAACGAAAAAAAGGAAAAAAACAGGTCAGCACAACGAAAAAAATCCGGTCAGCACAACGTAAAAAAAAACCAAAAACAAAAAAACCGGTTAGCACAATGTTAAAATAGAAAAAAAATTGATCAGCACAATGTAAAAAAAAAAGGGAAAAAAATCGGTCAGCACAACGAAAAAAATCGGTCAGCACAACGTAAAAGAAAACAAAAAAACTAGAAAAAACCGGTCAACAAAAAAAAAAGAAAAAACTGGTCAGTGCAATGTAAAAAATAGGAAAAAAACCGGTCAGCAGAACGTAAAAAAAGATAAAAAAAACTGGTCAGCACAACGTATAAAAAAGGGAAAAAAACGGGTCAGCACAACAAAAGAAATTAAAAAAATTTAAAAAATCGGTCAGCATAACGAAAAAAAGGAAAAAAAGGGTCAGCACAACGTAAAAAGAGGTGAAAAAACCGGTCAGCACAACGAAGAAAAAGGAAAAAACCGGTCAGCACAACGTCAAAAACGGGAAAAAACCTGTCAGCACAATGAAAAAAAACTGGTCAACACAACGTAAAAAAAGAGAAAAAAACCGGTCAACACAATGAAAAAAAAACAGTCAGCAAAACGTAAAAAAAACGGTCAGCATATTGTAAAAAAAGGAAAAAACCGGTTAGCACAACGTAAAAAACGGGAGAAAAACCAGTCAGCACAACGTAAAAAAAGGGAAAAAAATCAGTCAGCACAACGTAAAAAAAAGGGAAAAAAATCGGTCAGCCCAACGAAAAAAAAAGGGGGATGGTCAGCACACAAAAAAAATGATCAGCACAACGTAAAAAAAGGGAAAAAACTGGTTAGCACAATGTAAAAAAAAAAAGGAAAAAATGGGTCAGCACAATCAAAAAAAACCGATCAGCATAACGAAAAAAAGGGAAAAAAATCGGTCAGCACAAGGAAAAAAAAGAAAAGAAAAAACCGGTATGCACAACGCTAAAAAAGGGAAAAAAACCGGTCAACACAACGAAAAAACGGAAAAAAAATCGGTCAGCACAACAAAAAAAAGTAAAAAAACCGGTCTACACAATGTAAAAAAAACGGAATAAAATCGGTCAGCACAATGAAAAAAATCCGGTCAGCACAACGTAAAAAAAAGGGAAAAAACCGGTCGGCACAATGAAAAACAAAACCGGTCAGCAAAACAAAAAAAGAAAAGAAAAAACCGATCTGCACAACGTAAAAAAAGGGGAAAAACCGGTCAGCACAACAAAAAAAGGGAAAAAAATCGGTCAGCACAACGTAAAAAAGTGGGAATAAAACCGGTCAGCACAATGAAAAAACGAAAAAAACTGGTCTGCACAACATAAAAAAAAGAGAAAAAAACCGGTCAGCACAAAAAAACCGGTCAGCACAACGTAAAAAAAACTGGTCAGCACAATGTAAAAAAAAGGAAAAAAATCGGTCAGCACAATGTAAAAAAGGGAAAAAACCGATCAGCACAATGTAAAAAAAGGGAAAAAACCGGTCAGCACAGCAAAATAAAGGAAAAAAACCGGTCAGCACATTGTAAAAAAAGGGAAAAAACCGGTCAGCACAACGAAAAAAAAAAGAAAAAATCCGGTCAGCACAACGTAAAAAAAGGAAAAAAAACCGGTCAGCACAATGAAAACAACAATAAGCACAACGTAAAAAAAACCGGTCAGAACAATGTAAAAAAAAGGGAAAAAACCGGTCAGCACAACGAAAAAAAAAGGGGGGACCGGTCAGCACACAAAAAAAAGGTCAGCTCAACGTAAAAAAAAGGGAAAAAATCGGTCAGCACAACGTAAAAAAAGGGGGGAACCGGTCAGCATAATGAAAAAAAACCGGTAAGTACAATGTAAAAAAAGGAAAAAAAATAGGTCAGCACAACGTAAAAAAAAGGGAAAAATCGGTCAGCACAACGAAAAATAAACCGGTCAGCATAACGAAAAAAAGAAAAGAAAAAACCAGTCAGCACAATGTAAAAAAGGGAAAAAACCAGTCAGCGCAACGAAAAAAAAGGAAAAAAACTGATCAGCACAATGTAAAAAAATGGAAAAAACCGGTCAACACAACGAAAATAAAAAAGAAAAGGAAAAAAACCGGTCAGCACAACGTAAAAAAAGGGAAAAAATCGGTCAGCACAACGAAAAAAAGGAAAAAAACCAGTCAGCGCAACATAAAAAAGGGAAAAAAATCAGTTAGCACAATGAAAAAAAACCGATCAGCACAACGTAAAAAAAAACCGGTCAGCATAATGTAAGAAAAAAGGAAAAAAATCGGTCAGCACAATGTAAAAAAAGGGAAAAAACCGGTCAGCACAACGAAAAAAACTGGTCAGCACAACGAAAAAAAGGAAAAAAACTAGTCAGCACAACATAAAAAAGGGAAAAAAATCGGTCAGCACAATGAAAAAAAACCGGTCAGCACAACGTAAAAAAAAAATGGTCAGCACAATGTAAGAAAAAAGTAAAAAAACCGGTCAGCACAATTTAAAAAAAGGGAAAAAAACCGGTCAGCACAACGAAAAAAAAGAAATGAAAAAAACTGGTCAGCACAACGTAAAAAAAGGGGAAAAAAACCGGTCAGCAGAACGGAAAAAAATTAAAAAATTCGCCAGCACAACGTAAAAAAAGGGAAAAGACCGGTCAACACAATAAAAAAAGGAAAAAAACCGGTCAGCACAACGTAAAAAAAGAAAAAAAACTGGTCAGCACAAAAAAAAGCGGTCATCACAATTTAAAAAAAGGAAAAAGCCGGTTAGCACAACGTAAAAAAAAGGAAAAAAACCGGTCAGCACAACGTAAAAAAAAGGGAAAAAAATCGGTCAGCACAACGAAAAAAAAGGAAAAAAAACAGTCAGCACAACATAAAAAAGGGAAAAAAATCGGTCATTACAATGAAAAAAACAGGTCAGCACAACGTAAAAAAAACCGGTCAGCACAATGTAAGAAAAAAGGAAAAAAACCGGTCAGCACAATGTAAAAAAAAGGGAAAAAACCGGTCAGCACAACGAAAAAAACCGATCAGCACAACGAAAAAAAAGAAAAGAAAAAAACTGGTCAGCACAACGTAAAAAAAGGGGAAAAAACCGATCAGCAGAACGAAAAAAATGAAAAAACTAGTCAGCACAACGTAAAAAAAGGAAAAAGACCGGTTAGCATAATGAAAAAAAGGAAAAAAACCGGTCAGCACAACGTAAAAAAACAGAAAAAAATGGTCAGCACAAAAAAAAAGCGTTCAGCACAATGTAAAAAAAGGAAAAAACCGGTCAGCACAACGTAAAAAAAAAGGAAAAAAACCAGTCAGCACAACGAGGAAAAAAACGGATAGCACAATGAAAAAAACTGGTCAACACAACGTAAAAAAAACCGGTCAGCACAATGTAAAAAAAAGGAAAAAATAGGTCAGCACAATGTAAAAAAAAGGAAAAAAAACCGGTCAGCACAACGAAAAAAAGAAAAGAAGAAAAACCGGTCAGCACAACATAATAAAGGAAAAAACTAGTCAGCGCAACGAAAAAAAGGAAAAAAACCGGTCAGCACAACGTAAAAAAAGGAAAAAAACTGGTCAGCACAACGAAAAAAGGGAAAATAACCGGTCAGCACAACGTAAAAATAAGGAAAAAACTGGTCAGCACAATGAAAAAAATCAGTCAGCACAACGTAAAAACAAAGAAAAAAAGGGGGAAAAATCGGTCAGCACAACCAAAAAAAAACTGGTCAGCACAATGTAAAAAAAAAGGAAAAAAACCGTTCAGCACAACGTAAAAAAAGCGAAAAAATTGGTCAGCACAACGAAAAAAGAAAAAAAATCGGTCAGCACAATGAAAAAAAACCGTTCAGCACAACGTAAAAAAGGGAAAAAAACTGGTCAGCACAATGAAAAAAAGAAAAAAATAGGTCAGCACAACGTAAAAAAAGGGAAAAAACTGGTCAGCACAATGAAAAAAAAACTAGTCAGCACAACGTAAAAAAAAACGGTCAGCACAATGTATAAAAAAGGAAAAAACCGGTAAGCACAACGTAAAAGAAAGGGAAAAAATCGGTTAGCACAACGAAAAAAACCGGTCAGCACAACGTAAAAAATGGGAGAAAAAACCGGTCAGCACAACGTAAAAAAAAGAGAAAAAACCGGTCAGCACAACGTTAAAAAAAGGGAAAAAATCGGTCAGCACAACCAAAAAAAAAGGAAAAAAACCGGTCAGCACAACGTAAAAAAAAGGGAAAAAATCGGTCAGCAACAACGAAAAAAAGGGGGGACCAGTCAGCACACAAAAAAAAACGGTCAGCACAACGTAAAAGAAGGGAAAGAACCGGTCAGCACAACGTAAAAAAAAGGGAGGGGAACCGGTCAGCACAACGAAAAAAACCAGTCAGCACAATGTAAAAAAAGGAAAAATCCGGTCAGCACAACGTAAAAATAAGGGAAAAAAACTGGTCAGCACAATGAAAAAAATCGGTCAGCACAACTTAAAAACAAAGAAAAAAAGGGGGAAAAATCGGTCAGCACAACCAAAAAAAAAACTGGTCAGCACAATGTAAAAAAAAGAAAAAAACCGTTCAGCACAACGTAAAAAAAGCGAAAAAATCGGTCAGCACAACGAAAAAAATAAAAAAATCGGTCAGCACAATGAAAAAAACCGTTCAGCACAACGTAATAAAGGGAAAAAAACTGGTCAGCACAACGAAAAAAAAGAAAAAAATAGGTCAGCACAACGTAAAAAAAACGGTCAGCACAATGTAAAAAAAAGGAAAAAAACCGGTCAGCACAACGTAAAAGAAAGGGAAAAAATCGGTTAGCACAACGAAAAAAACCGGTCAGCACAACGTAAAAAACGGGGGAAAAAACCGTTCAGCACAACGTAAAAAAAAGAGAAAAAACCGGTCAGCACAACGTTAAAAAAAAGGGAAAAAATTGGTCAGCACAACGAAAAAAAAAGGAAAAAAACCGGTCAGCACAATGTAAAAAAAGGGAAAAAAACCGGTCAGCAACAACGAAAAAAAAGGGGGGACCGGTCAGCACACAAAAAAAATGGTCAGCACAACGTAAAAGAAGGGTAAAAACCGGTCAGCACAACGTAAAAAAAGGGAGGGGAACCGGTCAGCACAACAAAAAAAACCAGTCAGCACAATGTAAAAAAGGAAAAATCCGGTCAGCACAACGTAAAAAAAGGGAAAAAAATCGGTCAATACAACGAAAAAACCGGTCAGCACAACGAAAAAAAAAGAAAAGAAAAAACTGGTATGCACAACGTAAAAAAAGGGAAAAAATCGGTCAGCAGAACAAAGAAAAGGAAAAAAACTGGTCAGCAAAACGTAAAAAAAGGGAAAAAATTGGTCAGCACAATGAAAAAAAGGAAAAAAATCGGTCAGCACAATGTAAAAAAATAGAAAAAAATTGGTCATCACAATCGAAAAAAATCGGTCAGCACAACGTAAAAAAAACCGGACACCACAATGTAAGTAAAAAGGGAAAAACCTGTCAACACAATGTAAATAAAAGGGAAAAAAACCTGTCAGCACAACGAAAAAAATGGGTCAGCACAACGAAAAAAAGAAAAGAAAAAAATTGGTCAGCATAACGTAAGTAAAAAGCGAAAAAAACTGGTCAGCACAACAAAAAAAAGGAAAAAACTATTCAGCACAACGTAAAAAAAGGGAAAAAAACCAGTCAGCACAATGAAAAAAAGGAAAAAAACCGGTCAGCACAACGTAAGAAAAAGGGAAAAAACCGGTCAGCACAAAAAAGCGGTCAGCACAATGTAAAAAAGGAAAAAAACCGGTCCGCACAACGTAAAAAAAAGGAAAAAACCGGTCAGCACAACGAGGAAAAAAATGGATAGCACAACGAAAAAAAATGGTCAGCACAACGTAGAAAAAAACCGGTCAGCACAATGTAAAAAAAAGGAAAAAAATAGGTCAGCACAATGTAAAAAAAAAGGAAAAAAATCGGTCAGCACAACGAAAAAAAGAAAAGAAGAAAAACCGGTCAGCACAACATAATAAAGGAAAAAACCAGTCAGCGCAATGAAAAAAAGGAAAAAAACCGGTCAGCACAACGTAAAAAAAGGAAAAAAACTGGTCAGCACAACGAAAAAAGGGAAAATAACCGGTCAGCACAACGTAAAAATAACGAAAAAAACTGGTCAGCACAATGAAAAAAATCGGTCAGCACAACGTAAAAACATAGAAAAAAAAGGCGGAAAAAATCGGTCAGCACAACCAAAAAAAAAAACTGGTCAGCACAATGTAAAAAAAAGGAAAAAACCGTTCAGCACAACGTAAAAAAAGCGAAAAAATCGGTCAGCACAACGAAAAAAATAAAAAAATCGGTCAGCACAATGAAAAAAAACCGTTCAGCACAACGTAAAAAAGGGAGAAAAACTGGTCAGCACAACGAAAAAAAAGAAAAAAATAGGTCAGCACAACGTAAAAAAAGGGAAAAAACTGGTCAGCACAATGAAAAAAAACTAGTCAGCACAACGTAAAAAAAAACGGTCAGCACAATGTAAAAAAAAGGAAAAAAACCTGTCAGCACAACGTAAAAGAAAGGGAAAAAATCGGTTAGCACAACGAAAAAAACCGGTCAGCACAACGTAAAAAAAAGGGGAAAAAACCGGTCAGCACAACGTAAAAAAAAGAGAAAAAAGCAGTCAGCACAACGTTAAAAAAAAGGGAAAAAATCGGTTAGCACAACCAAAAAAAAGGAAAAAAACTGGTCAGCACAACTTAAAAAAAGGGAAAAAATTTGGTCAGCAACAACGAAAAAAAAGGGGGACCGGTCAGCACACAAAAAAAACGGTCAGCACAACGTAAATGAAGGGAAAAAACCGGTCATCACAACGTAAAAAAAGGGAGGGGAACCGGTCAGCACAACGAAAAAAACCAGTCAGCACAATGTAAAAAAAGGAAAAATCCGGTCAGCACAACGTAAAAATAAGGGAAAAAAACTGGTCAGCACAATGAAAAAAATCGGTCAGCACAACGTAAAAACAAAGAAAAAAAGGGGGAAAAATCGTTCAGCACAACCAAAAAAAAACTGGTCAGCACAATGTAAAAAAAAGAAAAAAAAACCGTTCAGCACAACGTAAAAAAAGCGAAAAAATCGGTCAGCACAACAAAAAAAATAAAAAAATCGGTCAGCACAATGAAAAAAACCGTTCAGCACAACGTAAAAAAGGGAAAAAAACTGGTCAGCAAAACGAAAAAAAGAAAAAAATAGGTCAGCACAACGTAAAAAAAGGGAAAAAAACTGGTCAGCACAATGAAAAAAAAACTAGTCAGCACAACGTAAAAAAAAACGGTCAGCACAATGTAAAAAAAAAGGAAAAAACCGGTCAGCACAACGTAAAAGAAAGGGAAAAAATCGGTTAGCACAACGAAAAAAACCGGTCAGCACAACGTAAAAAAAAGAGAAAAAATCGGTCAGCACAACGTTAAAAAAAAGGGAAAAAATCGGTCAGCACAACGAAGAAAAAAGGAAAAAAACCGGTCAGCACAACGTAAAAAAAAGTGAAAAAAAACCGGTCAGCAACAACGAAAAAAAGGGGGGACCGGTCAGCACACAAAAAAAAACGGTCAGCACAACGTAAAAGAAGGGAAAAAACCGATCAGCACAACGTAAAAAAAAGGGAGGGGAACCGGTCAGCACAACAAAAAAACCAGTCAGCACAATGTAAAAAAAGGAAAAATCCGGTCAGCACAACGTAAAAAAAGGGGAACAAATCAGTCAATACAACGAAAAAACCGGTCAGCACAACGAAAAAAAAAAGAAAAAATTGGTATACACAACGTAAAGAAAGGGAAAAAACCAGTCAGCAGAACGAAAAAAAGGAAAAAAACTGGTCAGCAAAACGTAAAAAAAAGGGAAAAAATCGGTCAGCACAACGAAAAAAAGGAAAAAAACCGGTCAGCACAATGTAAAAAAATAGAAAAAAATCGGTCATCACAATGGAAAAAAATCGGTCAGCACAACGTAAAAAAAACAGGTCACCACAATGTAAGTAAAAAGGGAAAAACCGGTCAGCACAATGTAAATAAAAGGGAAAAAAACCTGTCAGCACAACGAAAAAAAATGGGTCAGCACAACGAAAAAAGAAAAGAAAAAAATTGGTCAGCATAACGTAAATAAAAAGCGAAAAAAATCGGTCAGCACAACAAAAGAAAAGGAAAAAACTATTCAGCACAACGTAAAAGAATGGAAAAAAACCGGTCAGCACAATGAAAAAAAAGTAAAAAACCGGTCAGCACAACGTAAGAAAAAGGGAAAAAACCGGTCAGCACAATGTAAAAAAAGGAAAAAAACCGGTCAGCACAACATAAAAAAAAAGGGAAAAAAACCGGTCAGCACAACGAGAATAAAACGGTCAGCACAACGTAAAAAAACCGATCAACACAACGTAAAAAAACTGGTCAGCACAATGTAAAAAAAGGAAAAAAACTGGTCAGCACAATGTAAAAAAAGGAAAAAACCGGTCAGCACAACGTAAAAAAAAAGGAAAAAAACCGGTCAGCAAAACGAGAAAAAAATGGTCAGCACAATGTAAAAAAAATGGTCAGCACAACGTAAAAAATACCGGTCAGCACAATGTAAAAAAAAGGAAAAAAACAGATCAGCACAACGTAAAAAAAGGGAAAAAATTGGTCAGCACAACGAAAAAAACCGGTCAGCACAACGAAAAAAAGAAAAGAAAAAAACCGGTCAGCACAACGTAAAAAAGGGATAAAAACCAGTCAGCGCAACAAAAAAAAGGAAAAAAACCGGTCAGCACAACGTAAAAAAAGGAAAAAAAACCGGTCAGCACAACGAAAAAAGGGAAAAAACCGGGAAGCACAACGTAAAAATAAGGGAAAAAACTGGTCAGCACAATGAAAAAACCGGTCAGCACAACGTAAAAAAATAAAAAAAAAGGAAAAAAATCGGTCAGCACAATGAAAAAAAAGGTCAGCACAACATAAAAAAAGGGAAAAAACCGGTCAGCACAATGTAAAAAAAGGGGGGACCGGTCAGCACAAAAAAAATTGGTTAGCACAATGTATAAAAAGGAAAAAAATCGGTCAGCACAACGTAAAAAAGAGGGAAAAAAACCGGTCAGCACAACATAGAAAAAAGGGGGAAAAATCGGACAGCACAATCAAAAAAACCGATCAGCACAACGTAATAATAAAAAAACCTGTCAGCACAACGTAATAATAAAAAAATTGGTCAGCACAACGAAAAAAAAAATGGTCATCCCAATGTAAAAAAAAAGGGAAAAAAACTGGTCAGCAAAAAACAAAAAAAAACTGGTCAATACAACGTAAAAAACCAGTCAGCACAACGAAAAAAAATGGTCAGCGCAACGTAAAAAAACCCGTCAGCACAACGAAAAAAAAGAAAAAAACCGGTCAGCACAACGTAAAAAAAGGGAAAAAAATCGGTCAGCACAAGAAAAAAAACGGTCAGCACAACAAAAAAAAAGGTCAGTGCAATGTTAAAAAAAACCATCAGCACAACCTAAAAAACAAAAAAACCGGAAAAAAAACCTGTCAGCACAACGTAAAAAAAAGAACCGGTCAGCACAATGTAAAAAAATAAAAAAATAAAAAGAAAACTAGTCAGCACAATGTAAAAAAAACTGATCAGCACAACTTAAAAAAAAGGGAAAAAATCGGTCAGCACAACGTAAAAAAAAGGGGGGACCGGTCAGCACAAAGAAAAACGGTCAGCACAACGTAAAAAAAGGAAAAAAACCGGTCATCACAACGTAAAAAAAAGGGTGGGAACCGATCAGCACAACGAAAAAAAACCGGTCAGCACAACCTAAAAAAACAAAAAAAATGGAAAAAACCGGTTAGTAAAAAAAATTGTCAGCACAACGTAAAAAAATGGAAAAAAACTGGTCAGCACAACGTAAAAAAAGGGAAAAAACTGGTCAGCACAACGAAAAAAAAGGAAAAAACCGGTCAGCACAACGTAAAAAAAAGGGAAAAAGCCAAAAATCGGTCAGCACAACGTAAAAAACAAGGGAAAAAAACCGGTCAGCACAATGAAAAAAACTGATCAGCACAACAAAAAAAATAAAAAAATAAAAAAAGGAAAAAAACTGATCAGCACAATGAAAAAAAATAGTCAGCACAACGTAAAAAAAAGGGAAAAAACCGGTCAACACAACGTAAAAAAAAGGGGGACCGGTCAGCACAATGAAAAAAAGGTCAGCACAACGTAATAAAAAAGGGAAAAAATCGGTCTGCACAACGAAAAAACCGATCAGCACAACGAAAAAAACCGGTCAGCAAAATAAAAAAAACCAGTCATCACAATGTAATAATAATAATAAAAAAACCGGTCAGCACAAAGTAATAATAAAAAAAACTGGTCAGCACAACGAAAAAAATGGTCAGCACAATGTAAAAAAAGGAAAAAAGCCGGTCTGTTAGCACAAAAAAACCGATCAGCACAACGAAAAAAATAAAAAAAGGAAAAAACCGGTCAGCACAACGTAAAAAAAAAAAGAAAAAAAACTGGTCAGCACAACGTAAAAAAAAAGAGGGACCGGTCAGCAAAATGAAAAAAACCAGTCAGCACAATGTAAAAAAAGGAAAAACCGGTCAGCACAACGTAAAAAAAAGGGAAAAAATCGGTCAGCACAACGTTAAAAAAGGGAAAAAATTGTTCAGCACAACATAATAATAAAAATCCGGTCAGCACAACGAAAAAAACGGTCAGCACAATGTAGAAAAAAAAGGAAAAAATTGGTCAGCAAAACGTATAAGAAAAAAACCGGCCAGCACAAAAAAATGGTCAGCACAACGTAAAAAAAGGGAAAAAACCGGTCAGCACAACGAAAAAAAATTGATGAGCACAACGAAAAAAATAAAAAAATAAAAAAGAAAAAACTGATCATCACAATGAAAAAAACTGGTCAGCACAATGTAATAAAAAAGGGGAAAAAAACTGGTCAACACAACGAAAAAACCGGTCAGCACAACGTAAAAAAAGGAAAAAAAACCTATCAGCACAACGTATAAAAAAAGGGAAAAAAAATGGTCAGCACAACGTAAAAAAAAGGGAAAAAAATCGGTAAGCACAACGAAAAATACCGTTAAGCACAACATAAAAAAAGGAAAAAAACCGGTTAGCACAACGAAAAAAATAATCAGCACAACGAAAAAAATAAAAAAAATAAAAAAGGGAAAAAACCGGTCAGCACAACGTAAAAAAAAAGGGAAAAAACCGGTCAGCACAACGTAAAAAAAAGGGGGAAAAATCGGTCAGCACGACGAAAAAAACCAATCAGCACAACGTAATAATAAAAAAAAAGGGTCAGCACAACGTAATAATAAAAAAAGGTCAGCACAACGAAAAAAACCGGTCAGCACAACGTAAAAAAAGGGAAAAAACTGGTCAACAAAAAATAAAAAAAACTGGTCAGCACAATGTAAAAAAAGGGGAAAAAAACTGGTCAGCACAACGAAAAAAACCGGTCAGCACAACGTAATAATAATAAAAAAATCGGGCAGCACAACGTAATAATAAAAAAACCGGTCAGCACAACGAAAAAAATGGTCAGCACAATGTAAAAAAATGGAAAAAAATGATCAGCACAATGTATAAAAAAATTGGTCAGCACAAAAAAAAATGGTCAGCACAACGTAAAAAAAGGGAAAAAACTGGTCAGCACAACGAAAAAACTGATAAGCACAACAAAAAAATAAAAAAATAAAAAAGAAAAAAAACCGATCAGCACAATGAAAAAAATGGTCAACACAACGTAAAAAAAGGGAAAAAATCGGTCAACACAACATAAAAAAAGGGGGGACTGGTCAGCACAACGGAAAAAAACCGGTCAACACAACATAATAAAAAAAGGGGACAAAAATAGGTCAGCACAACGAAAAAAAACCGGTCAGCACAACGTAAAAAAAAGGGGAAAAATGGTTAGCACAACGAAAAAAACCGGTCAGCACAACGAAAAAAACCTGTCAGCACAACGTAATAATAATAATAATAAAAAAACCGGTCAGCACAACGTAATAATAAAAAAAACCGGTCAGCACAACGAAAAAAATGGTCAGCACAATGTAAAAAAGCGAAAAAAACCGGTCAGCACTACGTATAAAAAAAATCGGTCAGCACAAACAAAAACCAATCAGCACAACGAAAAAATAAAAAAAAGGAGAAAAACCGGTCAACAAAAAAACATGGTCAGCACAACGTAAAAAAAGGGGAAAAAATCGGTCAGCACAACAAAAAAAACCGGTCAGCACAATAAAAAAACCGGTCAGCACAACGTAATAATAAAAAACTGGTCAGCACAACGAAAAAAAATGGTCAGCACAATGTAAAAAAAAAGGAAAAAACCGGTCAGCACAATGTATAAAAAAAACCAGCCAGCATAACAAAAAAAACAGTCACCATAACATAAAAAAAGGGAAAAAACTGGTCAGCACAACGAAAAAACCGATTAGCACAACGTAATAATAATAAGAAAATCAGTCAGCACAACGTAATAAGAAAATCGGTCAGCACAACTTAATAATAAAAAACCGGTCAACACAACAAAAAAAATGGGCGAAAAAACTGGTTAGCACAACGTAAAAAAAGGGCGAAAAAACCAGTCAGCACAATGTAAAAAAAACCAGGTTAGCACAATGTAAAAAAAAGAAAAAAACCGGTCAGCACAACGTAAAAAAAATCCTGTCAGCACAGCGTAAAAGAAGGGGAAAAACACGGTCAGCACAACGTAAAAAAATGGTCAGCACAATGTAAAAAAAAAGGAAAAAAATCGGTCAGCACAACGTAGAAAAAAGGAAAAAAACCGGTCAGCACAACATAAAAAAAGGGAAAAAATCGGTAATCACAACGAAGAAAAACCAGTCAGCACAACGTAAAAAAAGGGGAAAAACCGGTCAGCACAACGAAAAAAGGCAAAAAACAATCAGCACAATGAAAAAAATAAAAAAATAAAAAAGCCAAAAAACCGGTCAGCACAATGATGAAAAAAAGGTCAGCACAACGTAAAAAAAAGGGAAAAAAACTGGTCAGCACAACGTAAAAAAAAGGAGGGGACCGGTCAGCATAAAAAAACAATTCAGCACAATGTAAAAAAGGAAAAAAGCTGGTCAGCACAACGTAAAAAAAAGGAAAAAAATCGGTCAGCACAACGTAAAAAAAAAGAAAAAAATCGTTCAGCAAAACGAAAAAAATGGTCAGCACAACGTAATAATAAAAAAACCGATCAGCACAACGAAAAAAAGAAACCGATAAGCACAACGTAAAAAAAAGGGAAAAAACTGGTCAGCACAACGAAAAAAATGATCAGCACAACAAAAAAATAAAAAATAAAAAAAAACCAGTCAGCACAAAAAAAATGGTCAGCACAACGTAAAAAAACAGAAAAAAACCGGTCAACACAAGTAATAAAAAGGGGGGACCGGTCAGCACAACGAAAAAAAACAGATCAGCACAATGTAAAAAAATGTAAAAAAAAAACAGTTAGCACAACGTAAAAAAAGGGAAAAAAACCGGTCAGCAAAAAAAACCGGTCAGCACAACGTAAAAAAAGGGAAAAAAACCGGTCAGCACAACGAAAAAATCGGTTAGAACAACGTAATAATAAAAGAAACCGGTCAACACAACGTAAAAAAGGGGAAAAAAACGGTCAGCACAACAAAAAAAATCGGTCAGTACAATGTAAAAAAGGGAAAAAACCGGTCAGCACAACGAAAAAAAACCGATCAGCACAACGAAAAAAATAAAAAAATAAAAAGGGAAAAAAACCCGTCGGCACAAAAAAAGGCCAACACAACGTAAAAAAAAAGGAAAAAATCGGTCAGCACAACAAAAAAAATGGTCAGCACAATGAAAAAAAAGGAAAAAAATCGGTCAGCACAATGTAAAAAAAAGGGGAAAAAACCGGTCAGCACAACGTAAAAAAAGGGGGAAAAACCGATCAGCACAACAGAAAAAAACCAATCAGCACAACGAAAAAATGGAAAAAAACCGGTCAGCACAATGTATAAAAAAAATTGGTCAGCACAATGAAAAAAATGGTCAGTACAACGTAAAAAAAAAGGGAAAAAACTGGTCAGCACAACGAAAAAAAAACTGATCAGCACAACGAAAAAAAATAAAAATAAAAAAGGAAAAAAACAGATCAGCACAATGAAAAAAATGGTCGGCACAACGTAAAAAAAAGGGAAAAAATCGGTCAACACAACGTGAAAAAAAGGGGGGACCGGTTAGCACAACGGAAAAAAAAACCGGTCAACACAACGTAATAAAAAAAGGGGAAAAAACAGGTCAGCACAACGAAAAAAAATGGTCAGCACAACGTAAAAAAAGGGGAAAAAATCGGTCAGCACAACGAAAAAAACCGGTCAGCACAACGAAAAAAACCTGTCAGCACAACATAATAAAAATAATAATAAAAAAACCGGTCAGCACAACGTAATAATAAAAAAACCAGTCAGCACAACAAAAAAAACCGGTCAGCACAATGTAAAAAAACAAAAAAAATCGGTCAGCACTACGTATAAAAAAAACCGGTCAGCACAAAAAAACCAATCAGCACAACAAAAAAAATAAAAAAAGGAGAAAAACCGGTCAGCACAAAAAAAAGGGGTCAGCACAACGTAAAAAAAGGGGAAAAAAATCGGTCAGCACAACGTAATAATAATAATAATAATAAAAAAACTGGTCAGCACAACGTAATAATAAAAAACTAGTCAGCACAACGAAAAAAATGGTTAGCACTATGTAGAAAAAAAGTAAAAAAACCGGTCAGCACAACGTATAAAAAAAACCGGCAGCACAACAAAAAAACGGTCACCACAACATAAAAAAAGGGAAAAAACCGGTCAGCACAACGAAAAAAACCGATTAGCTCAACGTAATAATAATAAAAAAATCGGTTAGCACAACGTAATAATAAAAAAATCGGTCAGCCCAACTTAATAATAAAAAAAACCAGTCAACACAACGGAAAAAATGGGCGAAAAAACCGGTTAGCACAACGTAAAAAAAAGCGCGAAAAAGCCGGTCAGCACAATGTAAAAAAAAACAGGTTAGCACAATGTAAAAAAAAGGAAAAAAACGGTCCCAACAACGTAAAAAAAACCTGTCAGCACAGCGTAAAAAAAGGGAAAAACCCGGTCAGCACAACGTAAAAAAAACGGTCAGCACAATGTAAAAAAAGGAAAAAACCGGTCAGCACAACGTAGAAAAAAGAAAAAAAACCGGTCAGCACAACATAAAAAAGGGGAAAAAATCGGTAATCATAACGAAAAAAACCAGTCAGCACAACGTAAAAAAAGGGGAAAAAACCGGTCAGCACAACGAAAAAAGACAAAAATGATCAGCACACTGAAAAAAATAAGAAAATAAAAAAAGCAAAAAAAACCGGTCAGCACAACTAAAAAAAAGGGAAAAAAATCAGTCAGCACAACGTAAAAAAAAAGGAGGGGACCGGTCAGCATAAAAAAAACCAGTCAGTACAATGTGAAAAAAGAAAAAAACGGTCAGCACAATGTAAAAAAAAAGGAAAAAAACCGGTCAGCACAACGTAAAAAAAGGGAAAAAAATCGGTCAGCACAACGAAAAAAACGATAAGCACAACGTAATAATAAAAAAAACCGATCAGCACAACGAAAAAAAGAAACCGGTCAGCACAACGTAAAAAAAAGGGAAAAAACCGGTCAGCACAACAAAAAAAATAAAAAAATAAAAAAGAAAAAAACCGGTCAGCACAAAAAAAATGGTCAGCACAACGTAAAAAAAACAGAAAAAACCTGTCAGCACAACGTAAAAAAAAGGGGGGGACCGATCAGCACAATGAAAAAAAAGGGAAAAAACCGGTCAGCAAAAAAAATCGGTCAGCACAACGTAAAAAAAAGGGGAAAAAACTGGTCAGCACAACGAAAAAAAACCGGTCAGCACAACGTAATAATAAAAAAAATCGGTCAACACAACGTAAAAAAAGGGGAAAAACCGGTCAGCACAACAAAAAAAACCGGTCAGTACAACGTAAAAAAAGGGAAAAAACCGGTCAGCACAACGAAAAAAATCTGTCAGCACAACAAAAAAAATAAAAAAATAAAAAAGGAAAAAACCGGCCAGCACAAAAAAAAGGTCAACACAACGTAAAAAAAAGGGAAAAACCGGTCAGCACAACGAAAAAACGGTCAGCACAATGTAAAAAAAGGAAAAAAATCGGACAGCACAATGTATAAAAAAAATTGGTCAGCACAATGAAAAAAATGGTCAGCACAACGTAAAAAAAAGTGAAAACCGGTCAGCACAACGAAAAAAAGCTTATCAGCACAACAAAAAAAATAAAAAAACGAAAAAAGGAAAAAAACCGATCAGCACAATGAAAAAAATGGCCAGCACAATGTAAAAAAAAAAAAGAGAAAAACCGGTCAACACAACGTAAATAAAGGGGGGACCGGTCAGCACAACGGAAAAAAAAAACCGGTTAACACAATGTAATAAAAAAGGGGAAAAACAAGTCAGCACAACGAAAAAAACTGGTCAGCACAACGTAAAAAAAAGGGGGAAAAACGGTCAGCACAACGAAAACAATCGGTCAGCACAACGTAATAATAATAATATTAAAAAACCGGTCAGCACAACATAATAATAAAAAAAACCGGTCAGCACAATGAAAAAATGGTCAGCACAATGTAATAAAACGAAAAAAATCGGTCAGCACTACGTATAAAAAAAACCGGTCAGCACAAAAAAAACAATCAGCACAACGAAAAAAATAAAAAATGGAGAAAAACCGGTCAGCACAAAAAAAATGGTCAGCACAACGTAAAAAAAGGGAAAAAATCGGTCAGTACAACGTAATAATAATAATAAAAAAACCGGTCAGCACAATGTAATAATAAAAAACTGGTCAGCACAACGAAAAAAATGGTCAGCACAATGTAAAAAAAAGGAAAAAAACCGGTCACCACAACGTATAAAAAAACCGGCTGGCACAACAAAAAAAACGGTCACCACAACATAAAAAAAAGAGAAAAAAACCGGTCAGCACAACGAAAAAAACCGATTAGCACTACGAAAAAAAAGAGCTGTCAGCACAACGTAATAATAATAATAAAAATCGGTCAGCATAACTTAATAATAAAAAAACCGGTCAACACAACAAAAAATGGGCGAAAAAACCGGTCAGCACAACGTAAAAAAAAAGGGCGAAATAATCGGTTAGCACAATGTAAAAAAAACAGGTTAGCACAATGTAAAAAAAAGGAAAAAAATCGGTCAGCACAACGTATAAAAAAGGAAAAAAATCGGTCAGCACAACATAAAAAAAGGGAAAAAAACTGGTAATCACAATGAAAAACCAGTCAGCACAACGTAAAAAAAGGGGAAAAAAACTGGTCAGCACAACGAAAAAAGACAAAAAACGATCAGCACAATGAAAAAAAATACAAAAATAAAAAAAGCAAAAAAACCGGTCAGCACAATGAAAAAAAAAGGTCAGCACAACGTAAAAAAAGGAGGAGACCAGTCAGCATAAAAAAACAAGTCAGCACAATGTAAAAAAGGAAAAAAACCGGTCAGCACAACGTAAAAGAAAGGGAAAAAACCGGTTAGCAAAAAAAACTGGGCTGCACAACGTAAAAAAAGGGAAAAAATCGGTCAGCACAACAAAAAAAACGATCAGCACAACATAATAATAAAAAAACCGATCAGCACAACGAAAAAAAGAAACCGGTTAGTACAACGTAAAAAAAGGAAAAAAAACCGGTCAGCACAACGAAAAAAAATTGATCAGCACAACTAAAAAAATAAAAAAAAGAAAAAAGAAAAAAACTGGACAGCACAACGTAAAAAAAAATGAAAAAAACCGGTCAGCACAACGTAAAAAGAAGGGGGGACCGGTCAGCACAACAAAAAAAAACCGATCAGCACAATGTAAAAAAAAGTAAAAAAACGGTCAGCACAACGTAAAAAAAAGGGAAAAAACCGGTCAGCAAAAAAAATCGGTCAGCACAACGTAAAAAAAGGGGAAAAAACCGATCAGCACAATGGAAAAAACCGATCAGCACAACGAAAAAACCGGTCAGCAAAACATAAAAAGAACCGATCAGCACAACGAAAAAAACCGGTCAGCACAATGTAAAAAAAAGGAAAAAAACCAGACAGCCAGCACAATGTAAAAAAAGGAAAAAAACCAGACAACAAAAAAAACAATCAACGCAACGTAAAAAAAGGGGGAAAAAACCAGTCAGAACACAAAAAAACTGGTCAGCACAACGTAATAATAAAAAACTCGGTCAGCACAATGAAAAAATAAAAACCGGTCAGCACAACAGAAAAAAAAGGGAAAAACTGGTCAGCACAACAAAAAAAATTGATCACCACAACGAAAAAAACCGGTCAGCACAAAAAAACGGTTAGCACAACGTAAAAAAAAGGGGGGACCGGTCAGCACAAGGTAAAAAAAGGAAAAAATCGGTTAGCACAACGTAAAAAAAGGGAAAAATCGGTCAGCAAAAAAAATCGGTCAGCACAATGTAAAAAAAAGGGAAAAAACCGCTAAGCACAACGAAAAAAACCGGTCAGCACAACGTAAAAAAAAAGGGAAAAAACAGTCAACACAACGAAAAAAACTGATCAGCACAACGAAAAAATAAAAAAAGGAAAAAAACCAGTCAGCACAATGAAAAAAAAGGTCAGCACAACGTAAAACAAGGGAAAAAAACCGGTCAGCACAACGTAAAAAAAGGGGGAAAAACCGGTCAGCACAACAAAAAAAACCGGTCAGCACAACGTAATAATAAAAAAAATCGGTCAGCACAATGAAAAAATAAAAACCGGTCAGCACAACAGAAAAAAAAGGGAAAAAACTGGTCAGCACAACAAAAAAAACTGATCACCACAACGAAAAAAGCCGGTCAGCACAAAAAAACGGTTAGCACAACGTAAAAAAAAGGGGGGACCGGTCAGCACAAGGTAAAAAAAGGAAAAAATCGATTAGCACAACGTAAAAAAAGGGAAAAAGCGGTCAGCAAAAAAAAATCGGTCAGCACAATGTAAAAAAAGGGAAAAAAACCGATCAGCACAATGGAAAAAACCGATCAGCACAATGAAAAAACCGGTCAGCAAAACATAAAAAGAACCGATCAGCACAACGAAAAAAACCAGTCAGCACAACGTAAAAAAAAGGAAAAAAACCAGTAAGCACAACGAAGAAAAAAATGATCAGCACAACAAAAAAAATCGGTCAGCACAACAAAAAAAACCGGTCAGCACAACATAATAATAAAAAAAACCGGTCAGCACAATGTAAAAAAAGAGAAAAAACCGGTCAGCACAACGAAAAAAACCGGTCAGCACAACATAAAAAAGGGAAAAAACTGGTCAGCACAACGAAAAAAATAAAAAAAGGAAAAAAGGAAAAAAACCGGTTAGCGCGAAAAAAAATGGTCAGCACAACGTAAAAAAAGGAAAAAAACCGGTCAGCACACGAAAAAAAAGGAAAAAAACTGGTCAGCAAAATGTAAAAAAAGGAAAAAACCTGGTCAGTACAATGTAAAAAACAGGGAAAAAACCGCTCAGAAAAAAAAACCGGTCAGCACAATGTAAAAAAAAGGGGAAAAAACCGGTCAGCACAACGAAAAAACCAATCAGCACAACGAAAAAAACGGTCAGCACAACATAGTAATAATAATAAAAAAACCAGTCAGCATAACGTAATAATAAAAAAACTGGTCAGCACAACGAAAAAAACCGGTCAGCACAACTTAAAAAAAGAGGGAAAAAAACGGTCAACACAACGAAAAAATCGATCAGCACAACCAAAAATATATAAAATAAAAAAGGAAAAAAATCGGTCAGCACAAAAAACAAAAAAAAAACGGTCCGCACAACATAAAAAAAGGGTAAAAAACCAGTCAGCAAAACGTAAAAAAAGGGGGGACCGGTCAGGAAAAAAAATCGGTGAGCACAATGTAAAAAAAAGAAAAAAATAGGTCAGCACAATGTAAAATAAGGGAAAAAAACCGGTCAGCAAAAAAAACCGGTCAGCACAACGTAATAATAAAAAAAACCGGTCAGCAAAACGAAAAAAATAAAAAAACAAAAAAAACAAAAAAAACAAAAACCAGTAAGAAAAAAGGGGCAAAAAATCCGGACAGCACAATGTAAAAAAAATAGGTCAGCACAATGTAAAAAAAAGCGAAAAATATCCGGTCAGCACAGCGTAACAAAAAGGGAAAAAACCGGTCAGCACAACGTAAAAAAAAATGGTCAGCACAACGGAAAAAAAATCGGTCAGCAAAAAAACCGGTCAACACAACGTAAAAAAAGGGAAAAAAACTGGTCAGCAAAAAACAAAAAAAACTGGTCAGCACAACGTAAAAAAAGGGGAAAAAACTGGTCAGCACAACGAAAAAAACCGGTCAGCACAACGTAATAATAATAAAAACCGTGCAGCACAACGTAATAATAAAAAAACCGGTCAGCACAACGAAAAAAAGAAACCGGTTAGTACAACGTAAAAAAAGGAAAAAAACCGGTTAGCACAACGAAAAAAAATTGATCAGCACAACTAAAAAAATAAAAAAAGAAAAAAGAAAAAAACTGGACAGCACAACGTAAAAAAAATGAAAAAAAACCGGTCAGCACAACGTAAAAAGAAGGGGGGACCGGTCAGCACAACAAAAAAAAACCGATCAGCACAATGTAAAAAAAAGTAAAAAAACGGTCAGCACAACGTAAAAAAAAGGGAAAAAACCGGTCAGCAAAAAAAATCGGTCAGCACAACGTAAAAAAAGGGGAAAATACCGGTCAGCACAACGAAAAAAAACCAGCCAGTACAACGTAATAATAAAAAAACCGGTCAACTCAACGTAAAAAAAGGGGAAAAAACCGGTCAGCACAACAAAAAAACCGATTAGCACAATGTAAAAAAAGGGAAAAAATCGGTCAGAACAACGGAAAAAAACCGATCAGCACAACGAAAAAAAATAAAAAAATAAAAAATGGAAAAAACCGGTCAGCACAAAAAAAAGGGAAAAAACTGGTCAGCAAAAAAAAACCTGGTCAGTCCAACGTAATAATAAAAAAAACGGTCAGGAAAAAAAAAGGCAAAAAAACTGGTAAGCACAACGTAAAAAAAAAAAGGTCAGCACAATGTAAAAAAAGGAAAAAACCAGTCAGCACAATGTAAAAAAAAACCAAAAAAACTGGTCAGCACAGCATAACACAAAGGGAAAAAAATCGGTCAGCACAACGGAAAAAAAAGGAAAAAACCGGTCAGCACAACGTAAAAAAAAGGGAAAAAACCGGTAAGCACAAAAAAAATCGGTCAGCACAACGTAAAAAAAGGGAAAAAACCGGTCAGCAAAA
>NW_026265006.1:0-4086 GCF_000817695.3 Arachis duranensis | reverse complement strand
TCAGCACAACGAAAAAAACCGGTCAGCACAACGAAAAAAACCGGTCAGCACAACATAAAAAAGGGAAAAAACTGGTCAGCACAACGAAAAAAATAAAAAAAGGAAAAAAGGAAAAAAACCGGTTAGCACGAAAAAAAATGGTCAGCACAACGTAAAAAAAGGAAAAAAACCGGTCAGCACACGAAAAAAAGGAAAAAAACTGGTCAGCAAAATGTAAAAAAAGGAAAAAACCTGGTCAGTACAATGTAAAAAACAGGGAAAAAACCGCTCAGAAAAAAAAACCGGTCAGCACAATGTAAAAAAAGGAAAAAAACCAGACAACAAAAAAAACAATCAACGCAACGTAAAAAAAGGGGGAAAAAACCAGTCAGAACACAAAAAAACTGGTCAGCACAACGTAATAATAAAAAACTCGGTCAGCATAATGAAAAAATAAAAACCGGTCAGCACAACAGAAAAAAAAAGAAAAAACTGGTCAGCACAACGAAAAAAACCGGTCAGCACAACTTAAAAAAAGAGGGAAAAAACGGTCAACACAACGAAAAAAATCGATCAGCACAACCAAAAATATATAAAATAAAAAAGGAAAAAAATCGGTCAGCACAAAAAACAAAAAAAAACGGTCCGCACAACATAAAAAAAGGGTAAAAAACCAGTCAGCAAAACGTAAAAAAAGGGGGGACCGGTCAGGAAAAAAATCGGTGAGCACAATGTAAAAAAAAGAAAAAATAGGTCAGCACAATGTAAAATAAGGGAAAAAAACCGGTCAGCAAAAAAAACCGGTCAGCACAACGTAATAATAAAAAAAACCGGTCAGCAAAACGAAAAAAATAAAAAAACAAAAAAAACAAAAAAAACAAAAACCAGTAAGAAAAAAGGGGCAAAAAATCCGGACAGCACAATGTAAAAAAAATAGGTCAGCACAATGTAAAAAAAAGCGAAAAAAATCCGGTCAGCACAGCGTAACAAAAAGGGAAAAAACCGGTCAGCACAACGTAAAAAAAAATGGTCAGCACAACGGAAAAAAACCGGTCAGCACAACAAAAAAACCGGTCAACACAACGTAAAAAAAGGGGAAAAAACTGGTCAGCAAAAAACAAAAAAAACTGGTCAGCACAACGTAAAAAAAGGGGAAAAAACTGGTCAGCACAACGAAAAAAACCGGTCAGCACAACGTAATAATAATAAAAACTGTGCAGCACAACGTAATAATAAAAAAACCGGTCAGCACAACGAAAAAATGGTCAGCACAATGTAAAAAAATGGAAAAAAAACTGGTCAACACAATGTATAAAAAAAATTGGTCAGCACAATGAAAAAAAATGATCAGCACAACGTAAAAAAAAGGGAAAAAACCGGTCAGCACAACGAAAAAAAACTGATCAGCGCAACGAAAAAAATAAAAAAATAAAAAATGGAAAAAAACCGATCAGCACAATGGAAAAAAAGGGTCAGCACAACGTAAAAAAAAGGGAAAAAACCGGTCAACACAACGTAAAAAAAAGGGGGGACCGGTCAGCACAACGGAAAAAAAATCGGTCAACACAACTTAATAAAAAAGGGGAAAAAAACAGGTCAGCACAACGAAAAAAACCGGTCAGCACAACATAAAAAAAGGGGAAAAAACGGTCAGCACAACGAAAAAACTGGTCAACAGAACGAAAAAACCGGTCAGCACAACGTAATAATAATAATAATATAAAACCGGTCAGCACAACGTAATAATAAAAAAAACCGGTCAGCATAACGAAAAAAATGGTCTGCACAATGTAAAAAAACGAAAAAAACCGGTCAGCACAAAAAAAAACCAATAAGCCCAACGAAAAAATAAAAAAGGAGAAAAATCGGTCAGCACAAAAAAAACGGTGAGCACAACGTAAAAAAAGGGAAAAAAATCGGTCAGCACAACAGAAAAAAACCGGTCAGCACAACGTAATAATAATAATAAAAAAACCGGTCAGCACAACATAATAATAAAAAACCGGTCAGCACAACGAAAAAAATGGTCAGATAATGTAAAAAAAGGGAAAAAACCGGTCAGCACAACGTATAAAAAAACCGTCCAGCACAACAAAAAAAATGGTCACCACAACATAAAAAAAGGGAAAAAAATCGGTCAGCACAACGAAAAAAACCGATGAGCTCAACGAAAAAAAGACCGGTCAGCACAACGTAATAATAATAAAAAAAATCGGTCAGCACAACTTAATAATAAAAAATGGGTCAACACAACGAAAAAATGGGTGAAAAACCGGTCAACACAACGTAAAAAAAAGGGCGAAAAATCGGTCAGCACAATGTAAAAAAAACCGGTCAGCACAACATAAAAAAAAGAGAAAAAACTAGTAATCACAACGAAGAAAACCAGTCAGCACAACGTAAAAAAAGGGGAAAAAACCGGTCAGTACAACGAAAAAAGACAAAAAATGATCAGCACAATGAAAAAATAAAAAAATAAAAAAGCAAAAAAACCGGTCTGCACAATGAAAACAATAAGGTCAGCACAACGTAAAAAAAGGGAAAAAACCGGTCAGCACAATGAAAAAAAAGGAGGGGACCGGTCAATTTAAAAAAAACCGGTCTACACAATGTAAAAAAGGAAAAAACCGGTCAACACAACGTAAAAAAAAGGAAAAAATCGATCAGCACAACGTAAAAAAAGGGAAAAAAATCGGCCAGCACAATGAAAAAAACGGTCAGCACAACGTAATAATAAAAAAACCGATCAGCACAACGAAAAAAAGAAACCGGTCAGCACAACGTAAAATAAAGGGAAAAAACCAGTCAGCACAACAAAAAAAAAATTGATCAGCACAACGAAAAAAATTAAAAAATAAAAAAGAAAAAAACCAGTCAGCACACCAAAATGGTCAGCACAACGTAAAAAAAATGGAAAAAAATCGGTCAAAACAACGTAAAAAAAGGGGGGGACCGGTCAGCACAACGAAAAAAACCGATCAACACAATGTAAAAAATGTAAAAAAAACGGTCAGCAAAACGAAAAAAAAGAAAAAAACGGTCAGCACAACGTCAAAAAAGGGGAAAAAACCGGTCAGCACAACAAAAAAACCGGTCAGCACAACGTAATAATAAAAAAAATGGTCAACACAACGTAAAAAAAGGGAAAAACCGGTCAGCACAACAAAAAAAACCGGTCAGCATAATGTAAAAAAAGGAAAAAACCGGTCAGCACAACGAAAAAATAAAAAAATTAAAAAAGGAAAAAAACCGGTCAGCACAAAAAAAGGTCAACACAACGTAAAAAAAGGAAAAAACCGGTCAGCACAACGAAAAAATGGTCAGCGCAATGTATAAAAAGGAAAAAAAAACTGGTCAGCACAATGTAAAAAAAGGGACAAAACCAGTCAGCAAAAAAAACCGGTCAGCACAACGTAAAAAAAAGGGGAAAAAATCCGGTCAGCACAATAGAAAAACAAACCAATCAGCACAACGAAAAAAACTAGTCAGCACAACGTAATAATAATTAAAAAAAACGGTCAGCACAATGTAATAATAAAAAAATCGGTCAGCACAACAAAAAAATCGGTCAGCACAACATAAAAAAAAGGGAAAAAAACTGGTCAGCACAACGAAATAAAAACGATCAGCACAACGAAAAAAAAAATAAAAAAGGAAAAAAACTGGTCAGCACAAAAAACAAAAAAAACGGTCAGCACAACGTAAAAAAAATGGAAAAAAACCGGTCAGCACAACGTAAAAAAAAAGGGGGACCGGTCAGCAAAAAAAAAACCGGTGTGTACAATGTAAAAAAAGGAAAAAAATTGGTCAGCACAACGTAAAAAAAAGGGAAAAAACCAGTAAGCAAAAAAAACTTGGTCAGCACAACGTAATAATAAAAAAAACGGTCAGGAAAAAAAAGGCGAAAAAATCGGTAAGCACAACGTAAAAAAAACAGGTCAGCACAATGTAAAAAAAGGAAAAAAACCAGTCAGCACAATGTAAAAAAAACCAAAAAAACTGGTCAGCTCAGCGTAACAAAAAGGGAAAAAAACCGGTCAGCACAACGGAAAAAAAAAGGAAAAAAACCAGTAAGCACAACGTAAAAAAAGGGAAAAACCCAGTCAG
>NW_026265005.1:29657-49329 GCF_000817695.3 Arachis duranensis | reverse complement strand
TTTCAATATTTGAAAATAAAAAGTTTTCAACTTTTTTTCTTGTCTTCGTAATATTTCTTGACTTTATTTTTTTCTATTTTAAATAAAAAATTTAGTTTTAAAAATTAAAAATTCAAAAAAATAAAAAAATTTTGTCTTTTGAAATCCTAAATATTTTTTCAAGAAAATTTTATATATTTTTAATCACCGGCTAGTTTTATTTTTTATAAAATATAGAATAAGTTAGTTTTAAAAATTTAAACTTTTAAAATTTTTGTTGATTGGATATTTTCGAAAATCTTTATTTTTCAACTTTTTGGCAAAAAGATTATTTTATTAGTTTCAATATTAAAAAACAAAAAGTTTTCAACTTTTTTCTTGTATTCGTAATATTTATTGACTTTATTTTTTTCTTTTTAAATAAAAAATTTAGTTTTTAAATTAAAAAATTCAAAAAAATAAAAAAATTTCTCTTTTGAAATCCTAAATATTTTTTCAAGAATATTTTTAATTTTTTTAATCACCGGATAGTTCTATTTTTTCAAAAATATAGAATAAGTTAGTTTTAAAAATTTAAACTTTTTAAATTTTTGTTGATTGGATATTTCTGAAAATCTTTATTTTTCAACTTTTTGGTAAAAGAAATTATTTTTTTAGTTTCAATATTTAAAAAGAAAAACTTTTCAACTTTTTTTCTTGGCTTCGTAATATTTCTTGACTTTATTTTTTTCTATTTTAAATAAAAATTTTAATTTTTAAATTTAAAAATTCAAAAAAATAAAAAAAATTTGTCTTTTGAAATCCTAAATTTTTTTTCAAGAATATTTTTTTATTCACCGGATAGTGCTATTTTTTCACAAATATAGAATAAATTTGGTTTAAAAATTAAAACTTTTTAAATTTTTGTTTTTTGGATATTTTTAAAAATCTATATTTTTCAACGTGTTGGTAAAAGGATTATTTTTTTAGTTTCAAATTTTAAAATAAAAAATTTTCATCTTTTTTTCTTGTCCTCTTAATATTTCTGGACTTTATTTTATTTTAGTATTTTAAATAAAAATTTAATTTTTAAATTCAAAAAGATAAAAAATTTTGTCTTTTAAAATCCTAAATTTTTTTTCAAGAATATTTTTTATTTTTTATTCACTGGATAGTTCTATTTTTTCAAAAATATATAATATGTTACTTTTAAAAATTTAAACTTTTTAAATTTTTGTTGATTGGATATTTTTGAAAATCTTTATTTTTCAACTTTTTGGTAAAAAGATTATTTTTTTAGTTTCAAAACTTAAAAATAAAAAGTTTTCATCTTTTTTTCTTGTCTTTGTAATATTTATTGATTTTGTTTTATTTTTTATTTTAAATAAAAATTTAATTTTTAAATTTAAAAATTCAAACAAATAAGAAAATTTGTCTTTTGAAATCCTAAATTTATTTTCAGGAATATTTTTTTATTCACCAAATAGTGCTATTTTTTCACAAATATAGAATAAATTTCGTTTAAAAATTAAAACATTTTAAATTTTTGTTGATTGGATATTTTTGAAATTCTTTATTTTTCTCTTATCTTCGTAATATTTCTTGACTTTATTTTTTTCTATTTTAAATAAAAAATTTAATTTTTAAATTTAAAAATTCAAAAAAATAAAAAAAATTTGTCTTTTGAAATCCTAAATTTTTTTTCAAGAATATTTTTTTATTCACCGGATAGTGTTATTTTTTCACAAATATAGAATAAATTTGGTTTAAAAATTAAAACTTTTTAAATTTTTGTTGATTGGATATTTTTTCAAGAATATTTTTTATTTTTTTAATCACCGGATAGTTCTATTTTTCAAAAATATAGAATAAGTTAGTTTTAAAAATTTAAACTTTTTAAATTTTTCTTGACTGGATATTTTTGAAAATCTTTATTTTTTAACTTTTTGGTAAAAAGTTTATTTTTCAGTTTCAATATTTAAAAGTAAAAAGTTTTCAGCTTTTGTTCTTGTCTTCGTAATAATTCTTGACTTTATTTTTTTCTATTTTAAATAAAAAATTTAATTTTTAAATTTAAAAATTCAAAAAATAAAAAATTATGTCTTTTGAAATCCTAAATTTTTTTTCAAGAATATTTTTTTATTCACCAGATAGTGCTATTTTTTCACAAATATAGAATAAATTTGGTTTAAAAACTAAAACTTTTTAAATTTTTGTTGATTGGATATTTTTAAAAATCTTTATTTTTCAACTTGTTGGTAAAAAGATTTTTTTTTAGTTTCAAATTTTAAAATAAAAAGTTTTCATCTTTTTTTCTTGTCTTCTTAATATTTTTGGACTTTATTTTATTTTTCTATTTTAAAAAAAATTAATTTTTAATTTTAAAAATTCAAAAAAATAAAAAATTTTGTCTTTTGAAATCCTAATTATTTTTTCAAGAATATTTTTTATTTTTTTAATCACCGGATAGTTCTATTTTTTAAAAAATATAGAATAAGTTAGTTTTAAAAATTTAAACTTTTTAAATTTTTGTTGACTGGATATTTTTGAAAATCTTTATTTTTCAACTTTTTGGTAAAAAGATTATTTTTTTAGTTTCAAAACTTAAAAATAAAAAGTTTTCATCTTTTTTTTATGTCTTCGTAATATTTACTGATTTTATTTTTTTTTTATTTTAAATAAAAATTTAATTTTTAAATTTAAAAATTCAAAAAAATAAAAAATTTTGTCTTTTGAAATCCTATATATTTTTTCAAGAATATTTTTATATTTTTTTAATCACCGGATAGTTCTATTTTTTCAAAAATATAGAATAAGTTAATTTTAAAAATGTATACTTTTTAAATTTTTGTTGATTGGATATTTTTGAAAATCTTTATTTTTCAACTTTTTGGTAAAATGATTATTTTTTTAGTTTCAATATTTAAAAATAAAAAGTTTTTAACTTTTTTTATTGTCTTCGTCATATTTATTGACTTTATTTTATTTTTCTATTTTAAATAAAAAATTTAATTTTTAAATTCAAAAATTCAAAAAAGTAAAAAATTTTGTCTTTTGAAATCCAAAATTTTTTTTCAAGAATATTTTTTTATTCACCGAATAGTTCTATCTTTTCACAAATATAGAATAAATTTTGTTTAAAAATAAAACTTTTTAAAATTTTGTTGATTGGATATTTTAAAAAATCTTTATTTTTCAACCTGTTGGTAAAAAGATTATCTTTTTTAGTTTAAAATTTTAAAATAAAAAGTTTTCATCTTTTTTTCTTGCCATCTTAATATTTCTGGACTTTATTTTATTTTTCAATTTTAAACAAAAATTTTATTTTTAAATTTAAAAATTCAAAAAAATAAAAAAATTTGTCTTTTGAAATCCTAAATATTTTTTCAAGAATATTTTTTATTTTTTCTAATCACCGGATAGTTCTATTTTTTCAAAAATATAGAATAAGTTAGTTTTAAAAATTTAAAACTTTTAATTTTTTTGATTGGATATTTTTGTAAATCTTTATTTTTCAACTTTTTGTAAAAAAGATTTTTTTTTAGTTTCAATATTTCAAAATAAAAAGTTTTCAACTTTTTTTCTTGTCTTCGTAATATTTCTTGACTTAATTTTTTTCTATTTTAAATAAAAATTTTAATTTTTAAATTTAAAAATTCAAAAAAATAAAAAAAATTTGTCTTTTGAAATCCTAAATTTTTTTTTCAATAATATTTTTTTGTTCACCGGATAGTGCTATTTTTTCACAAATATAGAATAAATTTGATTTAAAAATTAAAACTATTTAAATTTTTGTTGATTGGATATTTTTGAAAATCTTTATTTTTCAAATTTTTGGTAAAAATATTATTTTTTTAGTTTCCATATTTAAAAATAAAAAGTTTTCAACTTTTTTTCTTCGTAATATATCTTGACTCTATTTTCTTTTTCTATTTTAAATAAAAAATTTAATTTTTAAATTTAAAAATTCAAAAAAATAAAAAATTTTGTCTTTTGAAATCCTAAATTTTTTTCAAGAATATTTTTTTATTCACCGAATTGTGCTATTTTTTCACAAATATAGAAAAAATTTGGTTTAAAAATTAAAACTTTTTAAATTATTATTGTTTGGATATTTTTAAAAATCTATATTTTTCAACTTGTTGGTAAAAAGATTATTTTTTTTAGTTTCAAATTTTAAAATAAAAACTTTTCATATTTTTTTCTTGTCTTCTTAATATTTCTGGACTTTATTTTATTTTAGTATTTTAAATAAAAATTTAATTTTTAAATTCAAAAAAATAAAAAATTTTGTCTTTTGAAATCCTAAATATTTTTTCAAGAAAATTTTTTATTTTTTAATCACCGGATAGTTCTATTTTTTCAAAAATATAGAATAAGTTACTTTTAAAAATTTAAACTTTTTAAATTTTAGTTGATTGGATATTTTTGAAAATCTTTATTTTTCAACTTTTTGGTAAAAAGATTATTTTTTTAGTTTCAAAACTTAAAAATAAAAAGTTTTCATCTTTTTTTCTTGTCTTGGTAATATTTATTGATTTTATTTTATTTTTTTATTTTAAAAAAATTTAATTTTTAAATTTAAAAATTCAAAAAAATAAAAAATTTTGTCTTTTGAAATCCTAAATTTT
The DNA here is from genome assembly GCF_000817695.3 of Arachis duranensis. Lineage (NCBI taxonomy): Eukaryota > Viridiplantae > Streptophyta > Magnoliopsida > Fabales > Fabaceae > Arachis > Arachis duranensis. Next base: position 44,740 of record NW_026265005.1, on the reverse strand, counting down.
TTTCAAGAATATTTTTTTATTCACCGGATAGTGCTATATTTTCACAAATATAGAATAAATTTTGTTTAAAAATTAAAAATTTTTAAATTTTTGTTGATTGGATATTTTTAAAAATCTTTATTTTTCAACTTGTTGGTGAAAAGATTAATTTTTTTAGTTTCAAATTTTAAAATAAAATGTTTTCATCTTTTTTTCTTGTCCTCTTAATATTTCTGGACTTTATGTTATCTTACTATTTTAAATAAATATTTAATTTTTAAATTTAGAAATTCAAAAAATAAAAAATTTTGTCTTTTGAAATCCTAAATATTTTTTCAAGAATATTTTTTATTTTTTTAATCACCAGATAGTTCTATTTTTTAAAAAATATAGAATAAGTTAGTTTTAAAAATTTAAAAGTTTTAAATTTTTTTTTATTAGATATTTTTGAAAATCTTTATTTTTCAACTTTTTGGTACAAAGATTATTTTTTTAGTTTCAATATTTAAAAATAAAAAGTTTTCAACTTTTTTTCTTGTCTTCGTAATATTTCTTGACTTTATTTTTTTCTATTTTAAATAAAAAATTTAATTTTTAAATTTAAAATTCAAAAAAATAAAAAATTTTGTATTTTGAAATCCTTAATATTTTTTCAAGAATATTTTTTTATTTTTTTAATCACCAGATAGTTCTATTTTTTAAAAAATATAGAATAAGTTAGTTTTAAAAATTTAAAAGTTTTAAATTTTTGTTGATTGGATATTTTTGAAAATCTTTATTTTTCAACTTTTTGGTAAAAAGATTATTTTTTTAGTTTCAATATTTAAAAATAAAAAGTTTTCAACTTTTTTTTCTTGTCTTCGTAATATTTATTAACTTTATTTTATTTTTCTATTTTAAATAAAAAATTTAAATTTTAAATTTAAAAATTAAAAAAATAAAAAATTTTGTCTTTTGAAATCCTAAATTTTTTCAAGAATATTTTTTTATTCACCGGATAGTGCTATTTTTTCACAAATATAGAATAAATTTGGTTTAAAAATTAAAACTTTTTAAATTTTTGTTGATTGGATATTTTTAAAAATCTTTATTTTTCAACTTTTTGGTAGAAAGATTATTTTTTAGTTTCAAATTTTAAAATAAAAAGTTTTCATCTTTTTTTCTTGTCTTCTAAATATTTGTTGATTTTATTTTATTTTTTTATTTTAAATAAAAAATTTAATTTTTAAATTTAAAAATTCAAAAAAATAAAAAATTTTGTCTTTTGAAATCCTAAATTTTTTTCAAGAATATTTTTTGAGTAATTACCCAAATTAGTCCCCGAGGATTTTAAAATCGGACGTTTTAGTCCCCGAAAAAAATTAATACCCAAATCAGTCCCCATAGTTTATCTCCGGCAGCCAAAACAATCCCCAGACCCATTTCTCCATTTTATGCCACCAAAAAAAGCTGAAGTGGCATAGTTTCTATCCAGCGTGTCCAGCAATAAGAACAGGTGTCATAGAAGGACAAATTAGTCCCCAGCCACCTTATGAAAACGGCACCGTTTAAGGATTGGTACCAAACTTTGTGTTTAAGTGGGAAACACAAAGTCACGCTTCTTCTCCTCTACCTCAACCCCTCTGTACTTGAACAGAAACGTCTTCTTCGTTGAAGCTTTTGGAACCCTAGCTTATCTGCAGCTGCAATGACACCAAGCAAAGGAAACTCGTCGTCTTCGAATCGCCATGGTGGGAGACTCGGCGGTGGCCATAGTTGTAGCGTTATCGAAGACGGTGAAATCAGCAGCCTAAGCAAAGTTGAAATCCCCAAAGGGCAACACCCAAAATGTCTATGTGGTTTGTATGCAATAATCTCCACTTCAAGGACTCATGAAAATCCGAGTAGACTGTTTTTTGGATGCCCACTATATAAGGTAAACAATTGTAGGATTTCGAATAATTTACATTCTATAAGAATTGTGTTGAAGACCTATTTTTGTGTGATGAGCAGGAAAAGTTATCTCATTGCAAGTTCTTTGCATGGGTTGACAAGATTTTTGACATTAAGTTAAAGAATGATGACTCAGTGAAGAATGTAACCATGGGTGGTGGTGAGATTGCTGCTGATATTTCACCCATGTATGATACCAATGATGCTGGTTTGGAACACAAACTAATGGAGTTGCAAAATAGAATTGATTTGTTAGAGCTTCAGAAAAATGTAGTTCCAAAAGCTGAGGGCAAGAGTAAATGTACGAATGTAGTACTTGTTATCATGTTCTTTGCAATGATAGTGTTGATTTTGTCAGTAACAATAGCTATTTTGTAAGTTATATCTTAGTATTAAGAGTTCACTGAAACCTGTATGCAAATTTGTATGCTTTTTTGTGATCTACATACTTGTGAGAAGAAAAAAATTTATGCAATATATCAGCTTTAAAGTTTTCTTCCAAAATTGTTTGGTTGATGACCTTTATGAATCCAAACAAAAAATCATATTGCTATGTCATGTAGTAAAATGAATAATGAAAAAAAAAAAGCAACAACACCATTACTTATAAGTTCAGTAACAAGTAGCATGAAATGAATAATGGAAAAAAACAACAGCACCGTTACTTATAACAGCAAATATATTGCTTTAATGTCAAATAGCAACTTCAAATCATAGAATGCAAGTCACAGATTCGACCTAATCAAAACAACATAACTGTCATAGTAGCAACTTAAACTAAAGTCAGAATTCGAGAATTCGGCCATACATGAGCCGAAACATAATTCACTAAAAAAGTTTCATCCACACTACTCTATCATCAATCTCTAAATTAAGAGTATTTCAAGTTTAGGTCCATCAACTTGAAAGCTCACTACCAAAATACAAACCAAACTATTACATCAAAAAGCATAATCATTTGTCTTCGTTCATTTCTGTCTCAGATGCTTGAACCCATGATTAGGAATAAACTGGAACATCCTTGATGTAGTACCTTCACTTGCCGCTGCAATTGTTTCTACCGAGACGCCTTGACTTGGTCTAGGTGGTGGAATAGGAGGTGGAGTGCTAGACTGGACTGGTGCAGGATATTATGGTCTAATAATAGGCTGCTTGGCCCTTACACTTTGGAGAATTGTCGCTCTAGAATTTGCTGCACCCTGTGATAAAGAAGATAGCATATGCATAGAGTAAACAAATTTATGGTAGCAAATCTAACAGTGCAGTAACACAAATTACACATCTTTACATTTAGTTTTTCACTCACCATACTAGACACAAAACCTGGTGCATTAGCTGTGGGCTGAGTTGAATTAGGATGATCGACCATATTCTAAAATAATGAAAAAATTAGCCAAATAAAAATCGATATTGGTCCTTGTGGAATTTAAAAAAAGACATATAAGTCTCCAATGTTTTCTAAAGTATCCACCTAAGTCCCTATAGAAGCCTTAAAAACTCAATTTAACAATCGCGAGCAACAATTAACAGGTTATTTATGGTGGTTTACCTGCACCTGGGGTGCTGATTGTGAGAAATGTATCTCCTCTGCAGGTTGGTTTGATGTTCCAGGATTTGCACCAGCCTTTGTCTTTCTTCTATTTGGATTAGTTGGACGTCTAGTTGTTGCTGCTGGAGGTCCTTTGCAAGTCTTGTAATTATGGCCAATCTCTCCACACTTGCTACAAGTAACTCGAAATGTCTTATTAACTTTGTTGCCGTCAGTTCTGCTCACTTTAGTCTCGGATGACTCTTTTCTTCTTCTCTTGACAGGTCTGCCAACTGGCCTCTTCTTCTCAAAATTTGGCAATCCAGCCTTTGTTCTAACAGTTTTTGGCCCATTTGCAGTTGGGCCAGATGAAGTTGACCCATGACCTTTTTGTCCAGCATTTTTTGGAGCCCTAATGTTGGGCCTAGCAGCAACAGCAGCCCTTGACATGTTTGGGCCTGCATACTTTGATCTAGAACCAGTAGCTCCATTAGTGTTTGTCTTGATTGTACTTGGCCCATCTGTAGCTTTCTTATTCTCTTTTAAAGCCTTCCTTCTTGCACCTATATTCCTCTGTAAACTCTGCATTCCTACACCATCCTCTGTTTTTTTTTTTTGCCAACTTTTCTAGTATTTCTCTTCACAATCAAACAATCTGAGTCACTATCTTCATCCTCAAATTCTTCTGGGGGTGGTCTATATGGTTCATCCTCTGTCGTTTCATATCCGTCATCACTAGACTCCTCCTCAACATCTGCATCAGCATCAAAGTCCAAATTGATGTCCTCTGGTGGAGTAACCATTATTGGGTGATCGAAATATAGATAAAACTCGTCAGTCTCCTGGTTCATTTGTTTATTTTCACGCAAATGATTAATCTCCAAATCTCCTTTTATAGGGTGCAGCCCCCTCTCCAAGTCAGGAGCCTTAGGATCAAACCAGTACATAGTCTTGTAATCTAAATAGCCTAAACCTTTGAACAGAGTTTCCAGGTCAAAGAAGCATATGAGGTCAATATCCATCTTAGGAAATTTGTCAACTTTTCCATCAATATATAGAAGAACTCCCTGGTTATCCCTTACAAAATGTCCACCACAGTGAAAAACAGGAACTACATAATCCTTCATCTAACTGCAAGTACAACATACTTGAAATCAACAAACAGAATCATCAAACCCTAAACTACTCTATTTTGAGAATTTTGGTAACTGAACCCTAACCAAACACTATACAGTCACAACATAACAACCAAACCATTATACTCCATAATTATCACAGAACAGAAACTCAAAATCCAACATACTCTGTAATGGTGACATTCAGCATTGTACTTAACTAATTCAAAATTCCATAAATCTAATCAACATAAGAAAGAGAATACAAGCTCACCTTCCTCAATGAGCGTGTTCAACGATCGTAACATCCACTTCCCTCCGTCTTGCGCGCCAATTGTTGCTTCTGTTTCGGGAGCGACGCGTCAACAGAGTCACCCAATGCTAGCGTTGATGATCGAATTCTTCAGCTACTCTGAGAGATTAGGTGCGAGGGATTGACAGCCACCTTCTTTGTAATAGTTTGAAAAATGTGTGGGGTTTCATTTCTATTTGAATAGAAAGGGGTTGAAGTTGAGAAGAAGAAGCCTGACCTTGTGTCTCCCACTAAAACAACGTACGCTTGGTTCCAAGCCCTAAATGATGCCATTTTGATGAGGTGGCTGGGGACTAATTTGTCCTGCTATGACACCTGTTCTTATTGCTGGACACGCTGGATAGTAACTGTGCCACTTTAGCTTTTTTCGGTGGCATAAAATGGAGAAATAGGTCTGGGGATTATTTTGGCCGCCAGAGATAAATCATGGGGACTGATTTGGGTATTAATTTTCTTCGGAGACTAAAACGTCTGATTTTAAAATCCTCGGGGACTGATTTGGGTAATTACTCATTTTTTTTATTCACCGGAATGTGCTATTTTTTAAAAAATATAGAATAAATTTGGTTTAAAAATTAAAACTTTTTAAATTTTTGTTGTTTGGATATTTTTCAAAATCTATATTTTTCAACTTGTTGGTAAAAAGATTATTTTTTTAGTTTCAAATTTTAAAATAAAAAGTTTTCATCTTTTTTTCTTGTCCTCTTAATATTTCCGGACTTTATTTTATTTTAGTATTTTAAATAAAAATTTAATTTTTAAATTTAAAAAAACAAATAATTTTGTCTTTTGAAATCCTAAATATTTTTCAAGAATATTTTTTATTTTTTAATCATCGGATAGTTCTATTTTTTCAAAAATATAGAATAAGTTACTTTTAAAAATTTAAACTTTTTAAATTTTTGTTGATTGGATATTTTTGAAAATCTTTATTTTTCAACTTTTTGGTAAAAAGATTATTTTTTAGTTTCTAAACTTAAAAATAAAAACTTTTCATCTTTTTTTCTTGTCTTTGTAATATTTATTGATTTTATTTTATTTTTTTATTTTAAATAAAAAATTTAATTTTTAAATTTAAAAATTCAAAAAAATAAAAAATTTTGTCTTTTGAAATCCTAAATTTTTTTTCAAGAATATTTTTTTATTCACCGGATAGTGCTATATTTTCACAAATATAGAATAAATTTGGTTTAAAAATTAAAACTTTTTAAATTTTTGTTGATTGGATATTTTTAAAAATCTTTATTTTTCAACTTGTTGGTAAAAAGATTACTTTTTTAGTTTTAAATTTTAAAATAAAAAGTTTTCATCTTTTTTTTTCTTGTTTTCTTAATATTTCTGGGCTTTATTTTATTTTTCTATTTTAAATAAAAATTAAATTTTTAATTTTAAAAAATAAAAAAAATTAAATTTTTAAATTTAAATATTCATAAAAATAAAAAATTTTGTCTTTTCAAATCTTAAATTTTTTTCAAGAATATTTTTTATTTTTTTAATCACCGGATAGTTCTATTTTTTCAAAAATATAGAATAAGTTAGTTTTAAAAATTAAACTTTTTAAATTTTTGTTGATTGGATATTTTTGAAAATCTTTATTTTTAAACTTTTTGGTAAAAAGAATATTTTTTTAGTTTCAAAACTTAAAAATAAAAAGTTTTCATCTTTTTTTCTTGTCTTCGTAATATTTATTGATTTTATTTAATTTTTTATTTTAAATAAAAATTTAATTTTTAAATTTAAAAATTCAAAAAAATAAAAAAATTTATATTTTGAAATCCTTAATATTTTTTAAAGAATATTTTTTTATTTTTTTAATCATTGGATAGTTCTATTTTTTCAAAAATACAGTATAAGTTAGTTTTAAAAATGTAGGATAGTTCTATTTTTTCAAAAATATAGAATAAGTTAGTTTTAAAAATTTAAAACTTTTAAATTTTTTATGATTGGATATTTTTGAAAATCTTTATTTTTCAACTTTTTGGAAAAAAGATTATTTTTTTAGTTTTAATATTTGAAAATAAAAAGTTTTCAACTTTTTTTCTTGTCTTCGTAATATTTATTGACTTTATTTTATTTTTCTATTTTAAATAAAAAATTTAGTTTTTAAATTTAAAAATTCAAAAAAATAAAAAATTTTGTTTTTTGAAATCCTAAATTTTTTTCAAGAATATTTTTCTATTCACCGGATAGTGTTATTTTTTCACAAATATAGAATAAATTTGGATTAAAAATTAAAACTTTTTAAATTTTTGTTGATTGGATATTTTTAAAAATCTTTATTTTTCGACTTGTTGGTAGAAAGATTATTTTTTAGTTTCAAATTTTAAAATAAAAAGTTTTCATCTTATTTTTTTAGTAATTACCCAAATCAGTCCCCGAGGATTTTAAAATTGGACGTTTTAGTCCCCGAAAAAATTTACTCAAATTAGTCCCCAAGGTTTATCTCCGACGGCCAAAACAATCCCCAGACCCATTTCTCCATTTAATGCCACCGAAAAAAGCTGAAGTGGCACAGTTTCTATCCAGCGTGTCCAGCAATAAGAACAGGTATCATAGAAGGACAAATTAGTCCCCAACCACCTTATAAAAAGGGCACCGTTTAAGGATTGGTACCAAACGTTGCGTTTAAGTGGGAAACACAAGGTCATGCTACTTCTCCTCTACCTCAACCCCTCTGTACTTGAACAGAAACGTCTTCTTCGTTGAAGCTTTTAGAATAAATTTGGATTAAAAATTAAAACTTTTTAAATTTTTGTTGATCGGATATTTTTAAAAATCTTTATTTTTCAACTTGTTGGTAAAAAGATTATTTTTTTAGTTTCAAATTTTAAAATAAAAAGTTTTCATCTTTTTTTCTTTTCTTCTTAATATTTCTGAACTTTATTTTATTTTTCTATTTTAAATAAAAATTTAATTTTTAAATTTAGAAATTCAAAAAAATAAAAGATTTTATCTTTTGAAAACCTAAATATTTTTTCAAGAATATTTTTTTATTATTTTAATCACTGGATAGTTCTATTTTTTTAAAAATATTGAATAAGTTAGTTTTAAAAATTTAAAATTTTTAAATTTTTGTTGATTGGATAATTTTAAAAATCTTTATTTTTCAAATTTTTAGTAAAAAGATTATTTTTTTAGTTTCAATATTTAAAAATAAAAAGTTTTCAGCTTTTGTTCTTGTCTTCGTAATATTTCTTGACTTTATTTTTTTTCTATTTTAAACAAAAAATTTAATTTTCAAATTTAAAAATTCAAAAAAATAAAAAAATTTTGCCTTTTGAAATCCTAAATTTTTTTTAAGAATATTTTTTTATTCACCGGATAGTGCTATTTTTTCACAAATATAGAATAAATTTGGTTTAAAAATTAAAACTTTTTAAATTGTTGTTGATTGGATATTTTTAAAAGACTTTATTTTTCAACTTGTTGGTAAAAAGATTATTTTTTAGTTTCAAATTTTAAAATAAAAAGTTTTCATCTTTTTTTCTTGTCTTCGTAATATTTATTGATTTTATTTTATTTTTTTATTTTAAACAAAAAATTTAATTTTTAAATTTAAAAATTCAAAAAAATAAAAAATTTTGTCTTTTGAAATCCTAAATTTTTTTTGAAGAATATTTTTTTATTCACCGGATAGTGTTATTTTTTCAAAAATATAGAATAAATTTGGTTTAAAAATTAAAACTTTTTAAATTTTTGTTGTTTGGGTATTTTTAAAAGTCTATATTTTTCAACTTGTTGGTAAAAAGATTATTTTTTTATTTTCAAATTTTAAAATAAAAAATTTTCATCTTTTTTTCTTATCTTCTTAATATTTCTAAACTTTATTTTATTTTAGTATTTTAAATAAAAATTTAATTTTTAAATTCAAAAAAATAAAAAATTTTGTCTTTTGAAATCCTAAATATTTTTTCAAGAATATTTTTTTTATTTTTAATCACCGGATAGTTCTATTTTTTCAAAATTATATAATATGTTACTTTTAAAAATTTAAACTTTTTAAATTTTTGTTGATTGGATATTTTTAAAAATCTTTATTTTTTATCTTTTTGGTAAAAAGATTATTTTTTTTAGTTTCAAAACTTAAAAATAAAAAATTTTCATCTTTTTTTCTTGTCTTCGTAATATTTATTGATTTTATTTTATTTTTTAATTTTAAATAAAAATTTAATTTTTAAATTTAAAAATTCAAAAAAATAAAAAATTGTCTTTTGAAATCCTAAATATTTTTTCAAGAATATTTTTTTATTTTTTAATCATCGAATAATTCTATATTTTCAAAAATAGAATAAATTAGTTTTAAAATTTTAAACTTTTTTAATTTTTGTTAATTATATAAAAAGTTTTCAACTTTTTTTCTTGTCTTCGTAATATTTATTGACTTTATTTTATTTTTCTATTTTAAATAAAAAATTTAATTTTTAAATTTAAAAATTCAAAAAAATAAAAAATTTTGTCTTTTGAAATCCTAAAATTTTTTTCAATAATATTTTTGTAACACCCTCACTATCAGAAGTCACGCTTCCGGCTGCGCTACTCTGATAGCAAGAAGTATTACGACTACTTTACATACTAAATACTAAAATAGGAGCCTGTGACTCGACACTGTATCGCTGTTTTCTTAGAAAATCGGAAATAAATACTTTATCTTAAGAACAAAACACATGCAGGCATAAATTCATATACAAGACTCTTTACGTAATATCTTATAATATAATATACATATAAAACATACAACTCATATCCCTCTTACAAACTTGTAATAGCAAAGACGAGGGAAGAAAATAATCTATTTAACACAACAGCATATAAACCAGACGCAGTATAACTCCTCTTAATGCTTCTTCATCTGGTTTTTAAAAAGGTAAAGCTATAGGGGGTGAGAACCTAACCACACGGTCTCATCACTAAATTTCAAAGTTGTTATAAGAAGATATTTAATAAGAAAACTGTGTTCAACCTCAGTGATTATTATTACCTTATAAATCTTTTAAAAACCAATAGGTAATTGTTCCAAACTTTTTCAAAGAAATAATGTTTAATCTTTCAAAAATCCAAAACCTTTCATTTCTTATAAGAAAATCTCAATCAGAAACCAACCACGCAACCAAACATACAATCATTAATTCAACACCAGAATTCATTCTCAAATGTGCACGCCAGGACACACACAGGCAAGACAGATAAGGAAAGCACAAGTAGGTAGCAGTTACAGCAAATAGTCAAGTAGCAATTAAGAACAAGTTAACAATTAGGCAAACAAAAACAAGTTCAAACCCAAGCAAAACATACAAATGCATATGATGCATGTCTGTCCTATGGCTGATGAGGCTCATCTGTCGGTTATCCAGCCAACCCGACAAGTCTGAATTGTCCTTAGACTGTCCCCCGACGTACATCCCCAAGAGTCTATGCATAGCTTTTTCTCAAATAATCAATATTGCTCAATGAGGGTAACATTCCCGGGAATTTATATAGTGCCCGGTCACACTTACGTCGTAGGGTCAACAGAGTATCGAGTTTTCAACCTGGTACACGTGGTGGCAAGCCACGGCACTTAATCCAGGAAACCTCGTATCTCAAATCATTAAATCATTTAAGCCAAATTTCATACATAATCATTCATCAATATCTAAGTCATTCTCAATATCGTTATCATTCGTCAATCCATATCTCATTTCTAAATTCATTCAGAAATTATATTTCAAAATCAATCCTTATCATCCTTCTTTCCATTCCATTAATCAACAAATCTCAGTCCAAAACATAATTCTTTCCTTTCTAAATAAATCAATCTTAAAACATATAACGTTCAAAAACTAAATCTTTTTAAATAATTACTTCAGGCAAAACTTCCAATTTTATAAAATTTCGGCAGCATCTCCTCTAAAACTTGGACACTGCCACCCTTTTCGGGTCCCACCCAAATATTTCTCAAACCTTTTCTCAACCATTCCCAAATTTCAAACATTTTCCAGAGTTGAACCAGTTCCAATATCAAATTATTCTCAAATCAGACCAATTCCAATAATAAAACTCTTTTTAAAATCAAACCAGCTCAAGTATTAAATCTTTTATAAAGTTAGACCAACTCAAAATCAAACCGCTTTAACTCCAAACCAAGAAAAACCATTTTCATAATAATCAAGTAGATAACTTTTCAAACCCATTTCTTAACAACAACCGTACTTCACTCAAACAATCAAGCAACCAATAATTCAGTCCAACATACCATCACATCCGTAAGACAAATATAATCACAGAAGTAAATCTTTTCGTATCAATATCTATTTATCACAACTCTGTAATGTAAAATAGATTTTAAGAAAAACCCCTACCTCGATTAACCGAGTTCGCACAAATTTATCTTGATAATTCCCTCTCCTTTTAGTTCATGGAAGCAACGATTAGTATTAACCCCACGAAAATAGCAACAGCTCTAATGCCTCTTATAGCGACCACATTATTACAAATCGCAATTACAGCAGCTGAAACAACTTCAAGAAACCCAAACAATTACATATTCAAAAATTGAATCAGAATAAGCATGGCAAAAATAGTAAAACATGTAAATAACCTAGAATAGAAAAAGATATCAGCCCAGAATCATTAGGAACAGTTCTGGTGTCGGCTCCTAGCGGCAGAAGAACAGGAATCTGACCCGGACACCCGTCCTAGCGGTAGTAACATCACTCAGAGTGATTAAGGCAGCAGAGACACCAACAATAATAAGAATAGTGGAACAAAATAGAAGCAGAACAAATTCAAGAAAGGAAGAAACCGTTACCGGTAAATCTGGACCGGTTTCGGCAACGGCGCACAACTAAGTAATTTGCGGCAATAGAAACTCAAGAAGACAGAGGCTTTAGCTGTGGTCTCCGGCAACGCAGCAGCATCCTGGGTGCAACCACGGCGGGCCCAACAGCTTCAGTGACAACTCCCGGCAAGCACAACAACTCTAATCGCACATATAATAACTGAAACTCAATTATATAACAAATACCACCATAAATTCCTCAGTAACTTATAACAGAACGATAATTATGGATGTTTGGAATGAGGAATAGCTTACTGTAATTAGGGGACCTATAGAAACAGAGCGGCGGCGGAATTCCAGCACTAAGAAGAACCGAAATCAGCTTAAACAAGTCGGGCCAGTACCAAAACTAGAACCAGACGGGGTTCGGAATGGTAAGAGCGTCCTCCTGCAACTGCAATAGCATTTTCCAGTATCCTTCAACGAGCAGAGTTAGAATTGTAACGGCAACTCCCACCACCGTCACCTTCTCTCTTCCGGTGGCCAGCTCAAGCGGCAAGGACGGTGAAGGCTTCGGCGGCGACAACCATGGGAGCTCGGCGCGAAGCTGACAGCGACAGTAGACACGAACGGCGGCGATTCCTCCCGCGGACGCAGCTGGCGGCGCGGATTGTTCTCCCTTTGCCCGATCCCTCTCTCTCCTCTTCGCGACATCGCCGGCGACGATGGTGGCGGAAGCTCGTGCTCCTTCCTTCCTCAGCGACAGAGACGCGGCTTGTGGCCCTCGTGAACGGCGACGATAGGGCGTGGGTCCTCTTCCTCCTGCTGCGCCTTTCATCTGCGAACCTTCTCTCTCTCACGCGGCTGGACTAGCGGCGACGGCGGCAGCAAGACCCTCCGCGCGCCAGCGCGTTCTTCCTCTCTTCCCACTTTTCTTTCTTCATTTCTTTCTTGGTGAATGGCTGACGGTTTTAGGCGGTGGATGGCGGTGCTGTAGGTGTGAGGGAGATTAGGGTTTAATTTGGGGATATTTGGGTTAATTAGGATTTGATAATTCTAATTAAATTAGGGTATATTTTATTAATTTGAAATCTAATTTAATCTCTTGAAATTACTTTAAAAATATTATTTAATTATCAATTTGTTAATTAGATTTTAATCAAGTATCTTAATTTAAAATTAAAGATGATATAATTTATTTTTACGAAATTAAAATATTAAATTTTAAAATCTCAATTATTTAAACTAAATCATATAAAATTTGTATTCTTTTACAACTGTTAAATTTTATAATTTAAGTATAGAAAATTATTCAATAATAATGAAATTAAGTAAAATTTATATTTTAATTATCAAAACCTGATTTAATTATTTTCAATGAAATAATTTCTAAAAATAAAATACCTAATAAATAAATAAATTTGAAATTGGCTCAAAATGAAATTTTTCCAAAATTTTTGGGTCTTACAATTTTTTTCTTCACCGAATAGTACTATTTTTTCACAAATATAGAATAAATTTGGTTTAAAAATTAAAACTTTTTAAATTTTTGTTGATTGGATATTTTTTAAAATCTTTATTTTTCAACTTGTTGGTAAAAAGATTATTTTTTTAGTTTCAAATTTTAAAATAAAAAAGTTTTCATCTTTTTTTCTTGTCTTCTTAATATTTCTGGACATTATTTTATTTTTCTATTTAAAATAAAAATTTAATTTTTAATTTTAAAAATCCAAAAAAATAAAAAAATTTGTCTTTTGAAATCCTAAATATTTTTTCAAGAATATTTTTTATTTTTTTTAATCACCGGATAGTTCTATTTTTTCAAAAATATAGAATAAGTTAGTTTTAAAAATTTAAATTTTTTAAATTTTTGTTGATTGGATATTTTTGAAAATCTTTATTTTTCATCTTTTTGGTAAAAAGATTATTTTTTTAGTTTCAAAACTTAAAAATAAAAAGTTTTCATCTTTTTTCTTGTCTTCGTAATATTTATTGATTTTATTTTATTTTTTATTTTAAATAAAAAATTTAAAAACATAAAAAATTTTGTCTTTTGAAATCCTAAATTTTTTTTCAAGAATATTTTTTTATTCACCAGATAGTGCTATTTTTTCACAAATATAGAATAAATTTGGATTAAACATTAAAACTTTTTAAATTTTTGTTGATTGGATATTTTTAAAAATCTTTATTTTTCAACTTGTTAGTAAATTTTATTTTTGTATTTTAAATAAAAAATTTAATTTTTAATTTTAAAAATTCAAAAAAATAAAAAATTTTGTCTTTTGAAATCCTAAATATTTTTTCAAGAATATCTTTTATTTTTTTAATCACCGGATAGTTCTATTTTTTCAAAAATATAGAATAAGTTAGTTTTAAAAATTTAAACTTTTTAAATTTTTGTTGATTGGATAATTTTGAAAATCTTTATTTTTCAACTTTTTGGTAAAAAGATTATTTTTTTAGTTTCAAAACTTAAAAATAAAAAGTTTTCATCTTTTTTTCTTGTCTTCGTAATATTTATTGATTTTATTTTATTTTTTTATTTTAAAGAAAAAAATTTAATTTTTAAATTTAAAAATTCAAAAAAATAAAATATTTTGTCTTTTGAAATCCTAAATTTTTTTCAAGAATATTTTTTTATTCACCGGATAGTGCTATTTTTTCCCAAATATAGAATAAATTTGGTTTAAAAATTAAAACTTTTTAAATTTTTGTTGATTGGATATTTTTAAAAATCTTTATTTTTCAACTTGTTGGTAAAAAGATTATTTTTTTAGTTTCAAATTTTAAAATAAAAAGTTTTCATCTTTTTTTCTTGTCCTCTTAATATTCTGGACTTTATTTTATTTTACTATTTTAAACATGGTTCTAAAAACCGGACCGGACCGGCCGGTTCAACCGGAAAAACCGGGAACCGATCACCTAACAGGTCCGGGTAACACTAATAACCGGCTGGCAAAAAACCGGCCAAAAAACCGGTCAAACCGGCGGTTAACCGGCGAACTGAAAGAATCGCCCGATTTTTTTGCGGTTCAGTGGTTTGCAAATTCATATGCCAAACGACGTAGTTTTGGCATTTTTTTTTAAAAAAAAAAAAGAGAAAGCTGTTCGCGAAACCACTAACCCTAATCTGATACTCCCCCCTTTCTTCCCTTTTCTTCCCCTTTCCCCTAACCTAAATGAGATTCGGCGCCAGCGTCCAGAGCCACCCACAGCCATCAAGGCCACCAAGGCAACCATAGCCGAGCCCGCGACCACCACCAGCCGAGCCCGCCTCCTCGTCGCCACCCACAACCATCGACAGCAACAGCGACCACCACCGGCCGAGCCCGCCTCCTCGTCGCCACCCACAACTATCCACAACAGTGATGATTGGATTTTTGACGGTTTAGAATTTCACTAATGAAATCTTGTTGTAAAGTATAGTTTCTAAACCAAACAATAATCCTTTCATAC
>NW_026265005.1:27267-29082 GCF_000817695.3 Arachis duranensis | reverse complement strand
TACCAATCATCAATCACTTGGACATTAGTAACTCAAGAGTTCCTAAATTACCATCTCAAGCCAAGAACATAAAAGTCTACTCTAACATCCTTCCAAGTATTTTATCAAACACTTGGGAGGCATAAAAAGAAAGCATAGTAAATTGACAACAAGAATGAAATCTAACAACAATTAATTGCATTGAATTAACAACAACAATCAAGGAAATCACAATTATCATGAATTACCTTAAATTGCATTATTGAAAGAAAACAAAGAAACAATAATCTATCCAAAACAAAATGAAGAATTACAATTATTAAAGCACATAATTAGAAAGAGGAAGAGGAGAAGATTAAGAATTGATAAAGGAAAAGTGAATCAAAGCATGAATTAAACCTAGATCTAAAAAGAGAGATTAGCCTAAATCTAATCCTAATTCTAGAGAGAAGTGAGAGCTTCTCTCTCTAAAACTAACTAATCCTAATCCTAATGATGCTCAAAATGATTCCAAGATTGTCTTCCCCTTCAATCCTTGATCCTTTTATTCCTTTCTATCAGCAATTGGCGCTAAAATGGGTTCAGAAACCCTTCCAAATCGCCAGGCACGTGTTGCTTTAATGAAGTCATGTGCCGACTTCGACGCGTGCGCGCACGGTACGCGTGCGTAACTATATGTACCTATCTAAATGCAATTATCTAAAGCAAGTGGGAATGCTTAGTCCAAACATATCAATTCCCAAGAGACATGTGTAGGCACAAGAGCTAGGGCAATAGAGATCAAGTCCAAACCACAATTGTATTGAATTATCAAAAGAAATTCATGCTTGCAAGAATATAGATAATATGAGTGAACACATGTGATTGAACTTTTGAACCCTCACCGGATGTGTATCCGCTATATTCACTCAAGTGTTTAAGGGTTAATTCACTCAATTCTCTTCTAATCATGCTTTCCAAAAATTGATCTTCTTTTAATAATCAACACTTATTCCATGCATGCATACATTCATCATGAGGTCTTTCATTTAGGTTGTAATGGGGTTATGATCAAGGTAGGATCATTTATGGTTAAGTGGACTAGAGTTTAGATCTTGGATTAGCATATACTTTCCCACCTAACTATGTAATGACCTATACAAATTCAAACTACTCTAACTACCCATTCTTCACTTTTTTTTCTTACATATTCATGCATCTTACTCCTTGATTCATAACGCTTATGCATTGATTCCCTTCTATTGAACTTCACTTTGGGGCATTTTGTCCCTTTTTTATTACTTTTCTTTTTCTCTTTTTTTTCTTTTTCTATTTTTTTCTTTTCTTTTCATTTTTCTCTTCTCTTTTTATTTTCCCTTTTTTTATACTTTCTACAAGGACATCAATTGCATAAGGTCTTATACATTCAATCAATACATGAATATGTTCCCAATTCCTAAATATGAAAGTGTACCACCCTTTTTATCCCATTCAATGTTCCCAAGCCTCACCAACTTTGAATAATAAACACTCTCACTAGCCTAGGCTAATCAAAGATCCAAACAAGGGACTTTCATTGGTTTTTTGCCTTGGGCTTGTAATGAGCTAAAATGAGAATAAGTTGGTTAAGCATAGGCTCAAAATTGGCTAACAATGGAGAGTAAAAGGTAGGCTATTTGGGTATGTGGGCTAATGAAATAATGGCCTCAATTATACAAATGCATGAATACAAGAAATAAATGGACATATAGAATCAAGCAGATTAAGGATCACAATCACAGAAAGAGAACAATTGCACACAAGAATGGAAAATAAGTGGTTATAAAATGTAACCACATCAATAGGCTCAAGTCTCAT
>NW_026265005.1:20940-26736 GCF_000817695.3 Arachis duranensis | reverse complement strand
CTCCTGATGACCCTGCTCATCGGAGGTTGAAGAGTCTGGAAGGGGAGGTAACTCAGTGCCCAGGGAGATGAGTGCCTGATCCATACGATCCAGTCGGTGCCTGATGTAGCGCTTCTCGTGCTCCAAAAACCGAAACAGATGCTGAACCAGTAGGTAAGTCGGCTCAGGTGCTGAAGAAGGGGCTGTCGAAGAAGATGGAGCTGCTGTAGAAGAAGATGGGGCTGCTGAAGGGCTAGCTGTCCCTACTACTGCTCTAGCCCTAGATCGGCATCTAGCCGGGGGCTTCTCGTGCACCCAACCACCCCAAGGAATAGTAACCTCCTTGTCATTGCCGTCTGGGGTGGTGGTGTCACATCATCATCCAACCAGGGGACCTCAGCCAAGGTGGCCATACTGGTAATCAAGGTGGGAAATGGAAGGAGGCCACGAATATGTGCTCGCCACATACACTGCCGAATCAATCGAGGAAAATACACTTCCTTGCCCTCCATCACACAGCCAATCAAAGTAGCATCTCCATAGGGATCTCAGAAAAGTGACTGGTGGGTAAGACGTAGTGAGCAAATATTATCTGCCAAGTCTTGACCTCTCGAGTCAGATGAGCAAAGAGCATCCCTTTAGGCTAAGTATTGGTCGCATCCATGACCCAAGTGGCATCCGGCAAACCAATCACGTGCCTAAGCGCCTCATAGTCAAAGGTCATGCTGTGAATAGCTAACTCAGCCTGCTGATGAGCGCAGGTGCCATCAGTGAGATATCGGCATTGCAATTCTCTATGGCTAACTCAGTGAGCATAATCTCTCTACCCCTCACCTGAACTGAATCCAAAGTGGGACGGAAGAAGTTGCAATAGAATTCCTTAACCCAAGAAATGTTGATATCTCCCAAATCTCTATCAACAAAGTCGATACCCAACTCTAGGATGCGACTAGTAATGGCTCGTCTCACATCATTAGGTAGGAGCAATTTCTTCTCAGTATTCAGCTTCGTCGCCCGATATTTTTGGAAGCGAAGCTCACAGTAAAGATTTGAAAACTTGGTTGGATCGGTAGAGGGTAGCAACTGATTTTCCTTTTCTTCATCATTCAATGGATTCTTAGCATAATTCTTGTAAGTGGAGGGGATAGAGGGTGTAGAATGTTTTCTTTTCTTGGAGGTAGTGGCTATAGCTTTTCCTTTATTCGACATCCTAAAAAAATATGATAGAATATAAGCAATGAAACACTTAGCATGTAACCAAGAAGGCATGTTCAGGATATCAATTGACTAATAAACAATCATTATGTTGAACTGAACTTGAAAAGAATTGGTAACAAGTAAGCATAAGTGAACAAGTAAACCAAGAATGCAAAGTTCACTAAAGTTAACAACTCTTACTCATTAAGCAATAATAGCATCATACGTTTGAAAGAATGGTTAAAGAGGGTTAAATGTGAGTAGAGGTTAAATGGTTAAAGGAATTAGTAAGTTAGAAAGGTGGATTAGTGGTATGATGATATTTAGGCTCAAATAAAAGAGAAGTTGTGGTTCATGTTCACAATGACTGGTGCAAATCTGGGAAGTCAAAAGGAAACTTCATGTTCACAATGACTGGTGCAAATCCGGGAAGTCAAAAGGAAATGGAAATTAGCCCAAATTACAATAGAGACTAAAAGGAAAATAGATTTCTTGAAAATTGGGCAGCATTCTGGCTTAAAATTGGACGTTTCCAGATTGCAAGGTAGCACGAACAGCAAGAAGGCAACATCAATTAAGCACAGCAGCGGTGGAAATAGTACCCAGCAACACAAATTACATAAAAATAGCAACCCAAAATCAGTATACAACACCCAAGTAAACAAACAGCAAATATGCACAAACGGAGCACTTATCAGGCCTAGAATCCTCTATCCAGTCCTAGCTACCTAATCGCAATTATTTCTAACTAACCTAACATGCAAAATTTCAATTATAACTTATTAACAAAAAACCAACAGTAGCTAACAGAAACGAAAAGGTAACAGAAAGTAGAGTTGGAGCATGGAACCTGGGAGCAGAGTAAAAAGAAATGGAAGTGGGAAGTAGGGGCGGCAGGGAAATGAGCTGGGCAGAGCACCGCCGCGGAGGATGGCGGTCACAGCGGAACAGTGGTGGTTCTGCCAGCAGTGACGAGGGAGTGAGAGACAGGGGTGGAGTGGCGGTGGGGCAGAGGAGCTGAGAGATGGAGAGAGTGAGAGAGAACTGTTGATGGAGATGGAGAGAGTGAGAGGGAAATATTGATGGAGGAAGAGAGAGAGGTCGGCCTCGCAGTGGTGGCCGGCGGTGATGTGGAAAGAAGAGGGGGTCGGGAGGAGAAGGAAGCGAGGGGGAAGGGGGATGAGAGGTTGGAAGTAAGAGATGAAGACGGCGGACGAAGGTTAGGTGGTGGTGGCGGCGACCGCTGTTAGTGGCGGGGGTTGGAGGAGGGAAGAGGAAGGAGATGGGGGGAAAGGAGAAGAAGAAGGGTGCGCGACTGCGCAGTGTTCTTCACGCATTAGGGTTATCCCCTTCTTTTGAATCGACGCGGGCGCGCACCGTCCGCGTCCACATACATTGATGAGATTAAGGACCTACGCGTGCGCGTACAGCGCGCTCACGAGTGGATGGGGAAACTCTAAAGGTGCGCGTGCGCGTAGAGCGCGCGCACGCGTACATTGAGTTGGGCTAGAGGCTTAGAGTGGGCTTGACGCACGCCCAACTCTCTGGACAATAGCCTGGAGTGGCGGCATCATATAGGGGACGCGCACGCGGCAAGTGCGCATTCGCGTACGTTGGTAGTGCAGCATAAAGCGCGCAAGCGCGACGCGTGCGCTCGCGTTCTTTCCTCCTGTTAGCATATGGGTGCGCACGCGGCGAGTGCGCGTCCGCATGAGACGAGTTGGGCTGGGGGCTCAAAGTTGGCCCAGATCCAGCGCAACTTTCTGGATATTGGCTCAGAAGATGCAGCAGCAGATCGACGCGGACGCGGCAGGTGTGCGTCCGCGTGCTTCCTTGCTCTCGTGAGCGGCGCGCACGCACGTAGTGCGCGTCAGCGTGGGTTGTGTTGGGTTCGGGGCATAGTGTTTGCCCAAGAGAGGCCCAACTCTCTGGAATTTGGGTGATGATGCATCCGCTCATGGACGCGTGCGCGTACATCGTGCGCGTGCGTCCACCCCCCCTTTTTTTTTCATGACTCTTTAAGCAGAAAAATTGTGCTCAGGTGCTCCCTATACTGCTCACAACTCTTTATTCAATCAACCATCATACAATTCACAAAAATGCAATTTGATATTATTTATCTACTACTAAACACAACATACATGTGACTATGCTAACAATTAAGTTGTTCAAACAAATCTATATGAGACATCTACCTACAATGGCAACTCAAATCACGTATTAAGCAAAATTAAAAGAGAATGGAAAGAGTTTACCATGGTGGGGTGTCTCCCACCTAGCACTTTTAGTTTAAGTCCTTAAGTTGGACATTTTGAGGAGCTTATTGTCATGGTGGCTTATGTTTGTACTCATCCTTGAATCTCCAAGGATCTTTGCTTCTCAATTGGTTGACAGAATTTCCAACCATCTTCATCAATCTAGGGTAGAGTTCTACCCAAGATATGAGTCCCCATAGATGGTCTTCACTTAGCGGACCGGGATCCCATATCTTATCTTCACACCCATCCATGAGTTGAGTTTCATGATTTTCCCGTACGGGTGGTTGACATAAGGGCGATCGACACATAGAATCCTCGTTAGTCCACCCATTCTTCCTTCTAGATCCATACAAAGTGATTCTTGTCCCATCATAATCCCTATACCTTAAAGCTTTGACCTTAGTGAGCTTTATACCAAATTTCCAACCAATATACAATTCTCTTTTTCCTTTAAGTCCACAAAGAGCTTTAAGTTGTCCATCCGTTTCAATCAAACCATATTCAAGTGAGAGAGTAAAGCTTAGGGATAAGAGTTTTATCCACTTGAATGTTGTGTTGGATGATGACTTGGGAAGCGAGACCTCCCCACACTTAGACAATGCAAGGTCTACTTCCTTGTGCTTTTTTTTTTGTGTATTTCCACCTCTTTGCGAGCTTCCTCGATTTCAACCTTTCCCCCTTTTTCACTTGGCTTGGTGTTGTCTTCAAGAACTTCATCTTGCCCACTAGGAGGTGATTCAATTTTGGATAGGAATTCATTGATGAATGAATCCATCTCTTGATCAACCTCTTCATATTCTTCAATTTCAATGTACACCATGCCAACGTTCTCCTCTTGGTAGATCTCTTTTTCATTGCTCACCAAGGGTATGGGAGGTTGTGCACACTCCTTTGTAACTTCAACTTTATGTCCAATGGGAGAGGATTCCATTGTAGAGAGAAATTCATCCATGATTGAATCCATCTCTTGATAAGCCTCTTCCAAGTCTCCAACGATGATATGCCTCACAAACTCAAGTGTATCCCGCTTCATGGCTTCTTGTCCTTGAAGTAACAAAGTGAGAGGATCGTCTATTGGGGCTTGGGGTGAGTAAGAAGGTTCATTACTTTGGAGAGAGGGTTCATGGTAGGAAGGTGGTTTTTCTTGGTAAGGTTGTGGAGATGGTGTGCATTGAGGTGGCTCTTGGTAGTAATCTTGATAGGGTTGTGGTGGTTCTAAGGGTTCTTGCTCATAATGGTCATAAGAATATGGCATGGATAATTGGTCATATGGTAGATATGGATCATAGGAAGGTGCTTGATGTGGAAAAGCTTGTGAGTATGGTTGAGGTCCATGTTGAGGATGAGATTCATAGGCATATGATGGTGGTTGTTGATTATCATAAAAGGAATCACCATAGCCATTGAATTGACATGCATTAGGATGAGAATTATACCTATAAGTATCCGGAGGTTGTTGCCAATAGGAGTGATCAATTCCTTGAGGCTCTGATCAATTCCTTGAGGCTCCTCCAATCTTGAAGTGTTCCATCTTTGGTGAGCGTCATCATTGAAATTCACATTTCCTACAACACAATTAGAACCAAACTCATAGCCAAAGTGAGAATTCATAGTGGAAGAACAAAATAAAACTAACAAAAACTAGAAAACAAGCAAAAGACAATCCTATTCACACTATTCACATATGTACAATAACCAATAACATAACACCATTGAAACATCCCCGGCAACGGCGCCATTTTGATGATTGGATTTTTGACGGTTTAGAATTTCACTAATGAAATCTCGTTGTAAAGTATAGTTTCTAAACCAAACAATAATCCTTTCATACAAAAAGTTGTTTGTCACTAGTACAAACCCCTAAAATTTATAAACCAAAGTATTCAAACCTCGGGTCGTTCTCCCAAGGAATTATAATGAAGTGTCTTGTTATTGGTTGAGTTATATTTGGGGTTTTTAAGATTTTAGACAAGAAACATAAATGGCAAAGAAAATAAACTAACAACTAACAAAGCTCTTGGCAAGATATGAGAACTAGAAGTCCTATCCTAGTTATCTTCCTCAATTGTGATGAGAATTGTTCATTGCTCCCACTTAGTTAACCTCTAACCATGAAGGAAAGTCAAGTGGATGAATCAATTTAATTCCTCAAGTCCTAATCAACTCCTAAAGGAAAGACTAGCTTTAGAGGCATTCAAATCAATTAGCAACTTCTAATTATCAATCAACAAAGGAATTAGATAAATCAAGAGTCACTAATTACTCTACCTAGGCTAAGAGGAACAAAACCTACACTAAAATCCAACCAAGCATTTTATCAAACACTTGGAAGGCATATAAGAAAAGCATAGTAAATTGATAA
>NW_026265005.1:18037-20710 GCF_000817695.3 Arachis duranensis | reverse complement strand
GCCAGGCACGTGTTGCTTTAATGAAGTCATGTGCCGACTTCGACGCGTGCGCGCACGGTACGCGTGCACGTCCCTGGTCGATTCTGCAATGTGCGCGCGAGTGCCTTGTGCGCGTGCGCGTGCTTGGCTGATTTCACTTCTTTGACTTTTCATGCTTCTCTCCACTTGTATGCTTCCTTCCTTGCTCCTTTTGATCCATGCCTAGCCTATTTCACTCCTGGAATTACTAGCAAACACATCAAGGCATCTTATGGAATCAAAGAGGAATTAGAATTCATCAAAATAAAGCTTAAAAAGCATGTTTTTACACTTAAGCACAAATACGGGAGAGATTACAAAACCATGCTAATTCATAGGTTAAATGCGAGAAAAGGTCATCAAAATACTCTAAATTCAATACAAGATAAACCGTCAAATTGGGGTTTATCAAGCAGCCGCGACCCCCACCGGCCGAGCCCGCCTCCTTCTGAATTTGGTAAGACTCTGTTCTTTCACCTATGCTTCTTGATTTTGATTTTCTGAGGTTCTGATCTTGTTCTGTGAGCTCGCCTATTCTATGCTTGATTTTGGATTTTGATTTTCTAGCTGCTTCATGAATCATGATGAATATTGCATTGCTGCTTCTGTTAGCTACTTTTGTTTTGCATTGCTGCTTCTGTTTTGCATTGCTGCTTCTGTTACCTACTTCTGTTTTGCATTGCTGCTTCTGTTTTGCATTGCTGCTTCTGTTTTGAATTGCTGCTTCTGTTTTGCATTGCTGCTTCTGTTACCTGCTTCTATTTGCTGTTTCATTATTTTCATCATTGCTGTTATCAAGGTTGCGAGAACCAAACCGGTCAATAAACCGGCGAGGCCACTGGTTCAATGGTTCACTGGTTCGACCGGGGTTCAACCGGGATTCAACCGGTTTAATTAAATATTAAATAAAATTATTAAAAAACTTAAAATAGTCTTTTCTGATTGTTATAGATGGAACAATCACAAAGTAACCCACAGCCACAAGATTCTCAAACTGGTTCATCCAGAGGTAAATCTGATCCAGCTTGGTAGTATTTTACAGTGAAGTATGACAAAAATAACAAGGCTCAATATACATGTATTTTCTGCTTGAATACTTACAATGGAGGGGGGATATATAGAATGAAATATCATCTTGCAAAGATCCCTGGACAAATTAAAGTTTGTAACAAAGTAACTGAAGATGTTGAACTTCAATTCAAAAGGCTTTTGGAGGAAAACAAAAAAATAAGGCAGAAAAAAGAAAATATACAGCTAATTATTATGATGTGGAAAGTGAAACACAAGCGGAAGAAGAGGGTGAAGCACCTAATCCTGTACAACCTCCGACTCCTGCAACAATGGGAGACAAAGGAAAGAGAAGAGCGATTGCTGCTACTCCAATTGGAAGTTATTTTAAGGAAAGGACTATGCCAGGCTCTCAACCAGCTTTGAAAAGTGTCTTGGCCAGTAAACAAGTTAATCACAAGGTTAAGTTGGGGCTTGCAAGATGGATCATTGATGCACGGATTCCATTCAATGCAATTCAATCGCCTTACTTTCAACCTGCCTTGGACGATGTTGCTGCAATTGGACCTGGTTTCAAGGGACCGTCGTATGACGAAATGAGAGTTCATTTGCTGGCCGATCTTAAGAAGGAGTGTCAGTTGCTTGTGGAAGGTTATAGGAGCTCGTGGAAAAGGACTGGTTGTACACTGATGGCAGATGGCTGGACTGATCAAAGGCAGCGTACGTTAATTAATTTTCTAGTTTATTGTCCTGCTGGTATGTCATTTGTTAAGTCTGTTGATGCTTCTGATATGATAAAAACTGCCGATACCTTGTTTAAATTGTTTGCTGAGGTTATTGAGTGGGTTGGGTCTAGTAACATTGTGCATGTGGTTACTGATAATGCTGCGAATTATGTATCTGCTGGAAAACTCATTCATGAAAAGTATCCAAACATTTTTTGGTCTCCTTGTGCTGCTCATTGCATCAATCTTATATTGAAAGACATAGCAAGTCTTCCTCATATAGCTGACCTTGCCTCTCGTGCTTCAAAAGTGACTGTCTTTGTTTACAATCATATGATTTTATTGTCATGGCTTAGAAAAAGAAAAGAGTGGAAAGAAATTGTTCGACCAGGAGTAACACGTTTTGCTACTGTTTTCATTACTTTGAAAAGTATATATGATCATAAGGAACACTTGCAAGCATTGGTGGTGGACAAATATTTCACTTCTCATAAATTATCCAAGAGTGTCAATGGGAAGATGGTTAGTTCAATTATCTTGGATAGTAAGTTTTGGGAGGATTGTTTTACTACTGTTATGCTTGTTGGTCCTCTAATTAAGTTATTGAGACTTGTTGATGCTGATGAGAAACCTTCTCTGGGTATCATATATGTGGGCATGCAAAGAGCCAAAATTAATATCAAGACAATGTTTAGAAATAGGAAATCTGCATACACACCTTATACAAGTATCTTGAAAATGCGGTGGGATAAGCATTTGAAGCGTGACCTCCATGCAGCAGCATACTTTTTGAATCCAGATTACTTCTATAGTGAGGGGTTTGTTGAGAAGGCAAATATCTTGAGGTCTTTGCTTGATTTATTTGATATTGAAACTCTTTGCAATGACTCGGTTGCCGCAATGCAAGAGATACAGTTGTATC
>NW_026265005.1:14981-16823 GCF_000817695.3 Arachis duranensis | reverse complement strand
TTATGATGGAGATGTTGGAACACTTAATGATAATTATGATTTTTGATGAGTTGCACCTTTGATTAGTTGAAAACTTGCTAGTAATTGTATCTTTTGAATGTAGAACATTATGGGTTTGTCATTATGTACGTTTTATTTTTTGTTTACTTATAAACTTTGATGTTTGAAGTTGTTTGTGAACCTCTAATATTAAGTAATGGATAATTTATTATGTGAAATATCAAATTTTATTAAGTTAGAGATCATTGAATTTATATACTTAAGATTATTTTAAATTTTTTAATAATTTTATTTAATATTTAATTAAACCGGTTGAATCCCGGTTGAACCCCGGTCGAACCAGTGAACCATTGAACCAGTGGCCTCGCCGGTTTATTGACCGGTTTGGTTCTCGCAACCTTGATAACAGCGATGATGAAAATAATGAAACAGCAAATAGAAGCAGGTAGCAGAAGCAGCAATGCAAAACAGAAGCAGGTAATAGAAGCAGCAATGCAAAACAGAAGCAGCAATTCAAAACAGAAGCAGCAATGCAAAACAGAAGCAGCAATGCAAAACAGAAGTAGGTAACAGAAGCAGCAATGCAAAACAGAAGCAGCAATGCAAAACAAAAGCAGCTAATAGAAGCAGCAATGCAATATTCATCATGATTCATGAAGCAGCTAGAAAATCAAAATCCAAAATCAAGCATAGAATAGGCGAGCTCACAGAACAAGATCAGAACCTCAGAAAATCAAAATCAAGAAGCATAGGTGAAAGAACAGAGTCTTACCAAATTCAGAAGGAGGCGGGCTCGGCCGGTGGTGGTCGCGGCTG
This sequence comes from Arachis duranensis, assembly GCF_000817695.3. Lineage (NCBI taxonomy): Eukaryota > Viridiplantae > Streptophyta > Magnoliopsida > Fabales > Fabaceae > Arachis > Arachis duranensis. The sequence goes on along the minus strand of NW_026265005.1, from coordinate 16,007 downwards.
CTTGATAAACCCCAATTTGACGGTTTATCTTGTATTGAATTTAGAGTATTTTGATGACCTTTTCTCGCATTTAACCTATGAATTAGCATGGTTTTGTAATCTCTCCCGTATTTGTGCTTAAGTGTAAAAACATGCTTTTTAAGCTTTATTTTGATGAATTCTAATTCCTCTTTGATTCCATAAGATGCCTTGATGTGTTTGCTAGTAATTCCAGGAGTGAAATAGGCTAGGCATGGATCAAAGGGAGCAAGGAAGGAAGCATACAAGTGGAGAGAAGCATAGAAAGTCAAAGAAGTGAAATCAGCCAAGCACGCGCACGCGCACAAGGCACTCGCGCGCACATTGCAGAATCGACCAGGGGCACGCACACGTACCATGCACGCACGCGTCGAAGTCGGCACATGACTTCATTAAAGCAACATGTGCCTGGCGATTTGGAAGGGTTTCTGAACCCATTTTTGGCGCCAATTGCTGATAGAAAGGAATAAAAGGATCAAGGATTGAAGGGGAAGACAATCTTGGAATCATTTTGAGCATCATTAGGATTAGGATTAGTTAGTTTTAGAGAGAGAAGCTCTCACTTCTCTCTAGAATTAGGATTAGGTTTAGGCTAATCTCTCTTCTTAGATCTAGGATTAATTCATGCTTTGATTCACTTTTCCTTTATCAATTCTTAATCTTCTCCTCTTTCTCTTTCTAGTTATGTGCTTTAATAATTGTAATTCTTCATTTTGTTTTGGATAGATTGTTGTTTCTTTGTTTTCTTTCATAATGCAAGTTGAGGTCATTCATGATAATTGTGATTTCCTTGATTGTTGTTGTTAATATTTTGCAATAATTGTTGTTAGATTTTATTCTTGTTATCAATTTACTATGCTTTTCTTATATGCCTTCCAAGTGTTTGATAAAATGCTTGGTTGGATTTTAGTGTAGGTTTTGTTCCTCTTAGCCTAGGTAGAGTAATTAGTGACTCTTGATTTATCTAATTCCTTTGTTGATTGATAATTAGAAGTTGCTAATTGATTT
>NW_026265005.1:13923-14813 GCF_000817695.3 Arachis duranensis | reverse complement strand
GAGGAGGATAACTAGGATAGGACTTCTAGTTCTCATATCTTGCCAAGAGCTTTGTTAGTTGTTAGTTTATTTTCTTTGCCATTTATGTTTCTTGTCTAAAATCTTAAAAACCCCAAATATAACTCAACCAATAACACGACACTTCATTACAATTCCTAGGGAGAACGACCCGAGGTTTGAATACTTTAGTTTATAAATTTTAGGGGTTTGTACTAGTGACAAACAACTTTTTGTATGAAAGGATTACAACGAGATTTCATTAGTGAAATTCTAAACCGTCAAAAATCCAATCATCAAAATGGCGCCGTTGCCGGGGATGTTTCAATGGTGTTATGTTATTGGTTATTGTACATATGTGAATAGTGTGAATAGGATTGTCTTTTGCTTGTTTTCTAGTTTTTGTTAGTTTTATTTTGTTCTTCCACTATGAATTCTCACTTTGGCTATGAGTTTGGTTCTAATTGTGTTGTAGGAAATGTGAATTTCAATGATGACGCTCATTGTGGATGGAACACTCCAAGATGGGAGGAGCCTCAAGGAATTGATCACTCCTATTGGCAACAACCTCCGGATACTTATAGGTATAATTCTCATCCTAATGCATGTCAATTCAATGGCTATGGTGATTCCTTTTTTGATAATCAACAACCACCATCATATGCCTATGAATCTCATCCTCAACATGGACCTCAACCATACTCACAAGCTTTTCCACATCAAGCACCTTCCTATGATACATATCCACCATATGACCAATTATCCATGCCATATTCTTATGACCATTATGAGCAAGAACCCTTAGAACCACCACAACCCTATCAAGATTACTCCCAAGAACCACCTCAATACACACAATCTCCACAACCTTACCAAGAAGAACCACCTTCCTA
>NW_026265005.1:8351-13892 GCF_000817695.3 Arachis duranensis | reverse complement strand
GATGCCATTTTGTATTGGAGCAACTAGAGGAAGCTATGATTATTGAAGAAAAGGAAGAAGTGGTCGAAGATTTAGGAGATGTTGAAAGTCCATGGAAATGTAGCATCATGGAGCACTCTCCCAATAAGCTTGATATTGATGTTGAAGAGGGTGCGCAACCTCCAAGGCATATCATCGTTGGAGACTTGGAAGAGGCTTATCAAGAGATGGATTCAATCATGGATGAATTTCTCTCTACAATGGAATCCTCTCCCATTGGACATGAAGTTGAAATTATAAAAGAATGTGCACAACCTCCCATACCCTTGGTGAGCAACGAAAAAGAGAGTGAATTGGAGGAGAGCTACCAAGAGGAAAAAGTTGGCATGATGTATATCGAAATTGAAGAATATGAAGAGGTTGATCAAGAGATGGATTCATTCATCAATGAATTCCTATCCAAAATTGAATCACCTCCCATTGGTCAAGATGAAGTTCTTGAAGACAACACCAAGCCAAGTGAAAAAGGGGAAAAGGTTGAAATCGAGGAAGCTCGCAAAGAGGTGGAAATACACAAAAAAGAGCACAAGGAAGTAGACCTTGCATTGTCTAAGTGTGGGGAGGTCTCGCTTCCCAAGTCATCATCCAACACAACATTCAAGTGGGTAAAATTCTTATCCCTAAGCTTTACTTTCTCACTTGAATATGGTTTGATTGAAACGGATGGGCAACTTAGAGCTCTTTGTGGACTTAAAGGAAAAAGAGAATTGTGTAGTGGTTGGAAATTTGGTATAAAGCTCACTAAGGTCAAAGCTTTAAGGTATAGGGATTATGATGGGACAAGAATCACTTTGTATGGATCTAGAAGGAAGAATGGGTGGACTAACGAGGATTCTATGTGTCGATCGCCCTTATGTCAACCACCCGTACGGGAAAATCATGAAACTCAACTCATGGATGGGTGTGAAGATAAGATATGGGATCCCGGTTCGCTAAGTGAAGACCATCTATGGGGACTCATATCTTGGGTAGAACTCTACCCTAGATTGATGAAGATGGTTGGAAATTCTGTCAACCAATTGAGAAGCAAAGATCCTTGGAAATTCAAGGATGAGTACAAGCACAAGCCACCATGACAATGAGTCTCTCAACATGTCCAACTTAAGGACTTAAAATAAAAGTGCTAGGTGGAAGACACCCCACCATGGTAAACTCTTTCCATTCTCTTTTAATTTTGCTTAATAAGTGATTTGAGTTGCCATTGTAGGTAGATGTCTCATATAAATTTGTTTGAACAACTTAATTGTTAGCATAGTCACATGTATGTTGTGTTTAGTAGTAGATGAATAATATCAAATTGCATTTTTGTGAATTGTATGATGGTTGATTGAATAAAGAGTTGTGAGCAGTATAGGGAGCACCTGAGCACAATTTTTCTGCTTAAAGGGTCATGAAAAAAAAAGGGGGGTGGACGCACGCGCACGATGTACGCACACGCGTCCATGAGCGGATGCATCATCACCCAAATTCCAAAGAGTTGGGCCTCTCTTGGGCAAACACTATGCCCCGAGCCCAACACAACCCACGCTGACGAGCACTACGTGCGTGCGCGCCGCTCACGAGAGCAAGGAAGTGCACGCGGACGCACACCTGCCGCGTCCGCGTCGATCTGCTGCTGCATCTTCTGAGCCAATATCCAGAGAGTTGCGCTAGATCTGGGCCAACTTTGAGCCCCCAGCCCAACTCGTCTCGTGCGGACGCGCACTCACCGCGTGCGCGATGCGGACGCGCACTCGCCGCGTGCGCACCCATATGCTAACAGGAGGAAAGAACGCGAGCGCACGCGTCGCGCTTGCGCGCTTTATGCTGCACTACCAACGTACGCGAATGCGCACTTGCCGCGTGCGCGTCCCCTATAGGATGCCGCCACTCCAGGCTATTGTCCAGAGAGTTGGGCGTGCGTCAAGCCCACTCTAAGCCTCTAGCCCAACTCAATGTACGCGTGCGCGCGCTCTACGCGCACGCGCACCTTTAGAGTTTCCCCATCCACTCGTGAGCGCGCTGTACGCGCACGCGTAGGTCCTTAATCTCATCAATGTACGCGGACGCGCACGGTGCGCGCCCGCGTCGATTCGAAAAAAGGGGATAACCCTAATGCGCGAAGAACACTGCGGAGTCGCGCACCCTTCTTCTTCTCCTTTCCTTTAAGTACAAAAGCATTCAATATTCAAGCACAAATCATCAATTTTTGTATGAAAAAGCATAGAAAAATAGGTATATGATGACATGTCATCAACCACCACCCAACCTTCGTCCGTCGTCTCTATCTCTCACTTCCAACCTCTCATCTCCCTTCCTCCTCGCTTCTTTCTCCTCCCAACCCCCCTCTTCTTTCCACATCACCGCCGGCCACCACCGCGAGGCCGACCCCCCCCTCTTCCTCCATCAACAATTCTCTCTCACTCTCTCCATCTCTCAGCTCCCCTGCCCCACCGCCACTCCACCCCTGTCTCTCACTCCCTCGTCACTGCCGGCAGAACCACCACTGTTCCGCCGTGACCGCCATCCTCCGCGGCGGTGCTCTGCCCAGCTCATTTCCCTGCCGCCCCTACTTCCCACTTCCATTTCTTTTTACTCTGCTCCCAGGTTCCATGCTCCAACTCTACTTTCTGTTACCTTTTCATTTCTGTTAGCTACTGTTGGTTTTTTGTTAATAAGTTATAATTGAAATTTTGCATGTTAGGTTAGTTAGAAATAATTGCGATTAGGTAGCTAGGACTGGATAGAGGATTCTAGGCCTGATAAGTGCTCCGTTTGTGCATATTTGCTGTCTGTTTACTTAGGTGTTGTATGCTGATTTTGGGTTGCTATTTTATGCACATTGTGTTGCCTGCATGCTGTACCACTGCTGTTATACTTGATTGATGTTGTATTCTTGTTGCTTTTGCTATGTTGCTATCCGGGAACGTCCAATTTTAAGCCGAAATGCTGCCCAATTTTCAAGAAATCTATTTTCCTTTTAGTCTCTATTGTAATTTGGGCTAATTTCCATTTCCTTTTGACTTCCCGGATTTGCACCAGTCATTGTGAACATGAACCACAACTTCTCTTTTATTTGAGCCTAAATATCATCATACCACTAATCCACCTTTCTAACTTACTAATTCCTTTAACCATTTAACCTCTACTCACATTTAACCCTCTTTAACCATTCTTTCAAACATATGATGCTATTATTGCTTAATGAGTAAGAGTTGTTAACATTAGTGAACTTTGCATTCTTGGTTTACTTGTTCACTTATGCTTACTTGTTACCAATTCTTTTCAAGTTCAGTTCAACATAATGATTGTTTATTAGTCAATTGATATCCTGAACATGCCTTCTTTGTTACATGCTAAGTGTTTCATTGCTTATATTCTATCATATTTTTTCAGGATGTCGGATAAAGGAAAAGCTATAGCCACTACCTCCAAGAAAAGAAAACATTCTACACCCTCTATCCCCTCCACTTACAAGAATTATGCTAAGAATCCATTGAATGATGAAGAAAAGGAAAATCAGTTGCTACCCTCTACCGATCCAACCAAGTTTTCAAATCTTTATTGTGAGCTTCGCTTCCAAAAATATCGGGCGACGAAGCTGAATACTGAGAAGAAATTGCTCCTACCTAATGATGTGAGACGAGCCATTACTAGTCGCATCCTAGAGTTGGGTATCGACTTTGTTGATAGAGATTTGGGAGATATCAACATTTCTTGGGTTAAGAAATTCTATTGCAACTTCTTCCGTCCCACTTTGGATTCAGTTCAGGTGAGGGGTAGAAAGATTATGCTCACTGAGTTAGCCATAGAGAATTGCAATGCCGACATCTCACTGATGGCACCTGCGCTCATCAGCAGGCTGAGTTAGCTATTCACAGCATGACCTTTGACTATGAGGCGCTTAGGCACGTGATTGGTTTGCCGGATGCCACTTGGGTCATGGATGCGACCAATACTTAGCCTAAAGGGATGCTCTTTGCTCATCTGACTCGAGAGGTCAAAACTTGGCAGATAATATTTGCTCACTACGTCTTACCCACCACTCACTTTTCTGAGATCCCTATGGAGATGCTACTTTTGATTGGCTGTGTGATGGAGGGCAAGGAAGTGTATTTTCCTCGATTGATTCAGCAGTGTATGTGGCAAGCACATATTCGTGGCCTCCTTCCATTTCCCACCTTGATTACCAGTATGGCCGCCTTGGCTGAGGTCCCCTGGTTGGATGATGATGTGACACCACCACCCCCAGACGGCGATGACAAGGAGGTTACTATTCCTTGGGGTGGTTGGGTGCACGAGAAGCCCCCGGCTAGATGCCGATCTAGGGCTAGAGCAGTAGTAGGGACAGCTAGCCCTTCAGCAGCCCCATCTTCTTCTACAGCAGCTCCATCTTCTTCGACAGCCCCTTCTTTAGCACCTGAGCCGACTTACCTACTGGTTCAGCATCTGTTTCAGTTTTTGGAGTGCGAGAAGCGCTACATCAGGCGCCGACTGGATCGTATGAAAGTGCCACATCAGGTGCTGACTGGATCGGATGGATCAGGCACTCATCTCCCTGGTGCTGAGTTACCTCCCCTTCCAGACTCTTCAGCCTCCGATGAGCAAGATCATCAGGAGGAGGATGCTGATGAGCCGACTTAGCAGGATGCACCTCCAGCTGCACCTGCCACCACAGAGACTCCACAGCCTCATGAGGAGCTGGTCCCACAGCCTCAGCCAGAGTCAGCACCTACCGTTGTACCTTCTCCTGATCCTCCGGTTTAGCATCGAGGACGATGCTCGATCTTAAGTGTAGGGAGGTCACCGGTAGCATCATTAGAGGACCGGTGAACATTTTAGTTATGCTGCCTAGTATCTCATTTTGCATACCTTTGTATATATTTGATGCACTTTGAGTTTATTTTGGATACTCTTACTATTTTGGTTCGTTTCGGACACATTTACCGCTTATTTTGGATTTTAGATGTTTTGGATGCTTTTGGATATTTTAGATACTTTAGATGCTAGATTCCATACTTTTAGTTGGATTTTTCTTTATATACTTTTGCATACCCTTCTTTTTAGCTTATAGTGTGATTAGAAATCATGTTTGGAATTGTTAAAACTTAGTCACCCTTTTCGCATAAGAAATTGGTTTTAAGTGAAAAAGGAAAGGGTAAACTAAGGAAAATTTTTGAATTTTTCAATCACAACAATGCTTAGTCAAATATTGAGATTTTCCAAGAAAACTTACTTATAGGGAACCAACCCAATTGGTTGAAGAAAAATATTTTGAGGTAACTCGCTTGAATTTCATGTTGTGTGGATCATGTATTGAGCTAAGAACACAAGCTTGTGAGCTTTGAGCCTTGTTTTGTGGTTACATCTTATAGTCACTTATTCTCCTTCTTGTGTGCAATTGTTCTCCCTCTATAAGTGTGATCCTTGCTTTATTTGAGTCTATATGTCCATTATTCCTTGTATTCATGCATTTATATGATTGAGGCCATTATTTCATTAGCCTACTTACCCAAATAGCCT
>NW_026265005.1:0-803 GCF_000817695.3 Arachis duranensis | reverse complement strand
TTAGTTTTAAAAATTTAAACTTTTTAAATTTTTGTTGTTTGGATATTTTTGAAAATCTTTATCTTTCAACTTTTTGGTAAAAAGATTTTTTTTTAGTTTCAATATTTAAAAATAAAAAGTTTTCAACTTTTGTTCTTGTCTTCGTAATATTTCTTGACTTTATTTTTTTTCTATTTTAACTAAAAAATTTAATTTTTAAATTTAAAAATTCAAAAAAATAAAAAAATTTTGTCTTTTGAAAACCTAAATTTTTTTCAAGAATATTTTTTTATTCATCGGATAGTGCTATTTTTTCACAAATGTAGAATAAATTTGGTTTAAAAATTAAAACTTTTTAAATTTTTGTTGATTGGATATTTTTAAAAATCTATATTTTTCAACTTGTAGGTAAAAAGATTATTTTTTTAGTTTCAAATTTTAAAATAAAAAGTTTTCATCTTTTTTTCTTGTCTTCTTAATATTTTTGGACTTTATTTTATTTTTCTATTTTAAATAAAAAATTTAATTTTTAATTTTAAAAATTCAAAAAAATAAAAAATTTTGTCTTTTGAAATTCTAAATATTTTTTCAAGAATATTTTTTTAATTTTTTAATCACCGGATAGTTCTATTTTTTCAAAAATATAGAATAAGTTAGTTTTGAAAATTTAAACTTTTAAAATTTTTGTTGATTGGATATTTTTGAAAATCTTTATTTTTCAAATTTTTGGTAAAAAGATTATGTTTTTAGTTTCAATATTTAAAAATAAAAAGTTTTCAACTTTTGTTCTTGTCTTCGTAATATTTCTTGACTTTATTTTTTTT
>NW_026265004.1:49003-49433 GCF_000817695.3 Arachis duranensis | reverse complement strand
AATTAGGCTATGGATGTGAATGTATGTCAATCCCCTTCAATCCTTGGCTCTTATATGCATTTTGGCGCCAAAGTTGGTTGCCGAAACCTTCCAAAATCGCCAGGCACGTGTTACATTAATGAAGTCATGTGCCACCATCGGCGCGTGCACGCACGGTACGCGTGCGCGTCCCTGGCTAATTCTGCGATGTGCACACGAGCGCCTTGTGCGCGTACGCGTGCTTGGCCGAGATCAATTCTTTGGCTTTTTGTGCTTCTCCCCACTTGCATGCTTCCTTCCTTGCTTCCTTTGATCCACGCCTAGCCTATTTCAATCCTGGAATCACTAGCAAACGCATCAAGGCATCTTATGGAATCAAGGAGGAACTAGAATTCATCAAAATAAGGCTTAAAAAGCATGTTTTTACACTTAAGCACAAATATGGGAGAGA
>NW_026265004.1:32427-40187 GCF_000817695.3 Arachis duranensis | reverse complement strand
TTTTGTGCCAGTTTGGGCGTTTAACTCCCATTTAGGTGCCAGTTCCGGCGTTTAACGCTGGAATTCCTGAGGGTGACTTTGAACGCCGGTTTGGGCCATCAAATCTTGGGCAAAGTATGGACTATCATATATTGCTGGAAAGCCCAGGATGTCTACTTTCCAACGCCGTTGAGGGCGCGCCAATTGGGCTTCTGTAGCTCCAGAAAATCCACTTCGAGTGCAGGGAGGTCAGAATCCAACAGCATCTACAGTCCTTTTTAGTCTCTGAATCAGATTTTTGCTCAGGTCCCTCAATTTCAGCCAGAAAATACCTGAAATCACAGAAAAACACACAAACTCATAGTAAAGTCCAGAAAAGTGAATTTTAACTAAAAACTAATAAAAATGTACTAAAAACTCAACTCAAACTACTAAAAACATACTAAAAACAATGCCAAAAAGCGTACAAATTATCCGCTCATCAGAGAGATAATAAAACCATGCTAACTCATAGGCTAAATGTGACAAAAGGTTATCAAAATACTCTAAATTCAATGCAAAACAAACCGTCAAATAGGGGTTTGTCAACCTCCCCACACTTAAGCCTTAGCATGTCCTCATGCTAAAATAAGAAGGAACTAAAGGTTATGACAATTATTGAATGCAACTAAACTTTATGAATCCTATCTAAATGCAACTACCTAAAGCAAATGTAAATGCTTAATTCAATCATCAATTTGCCAAGAGAGCATGTGTAAGCACAAGGGCTAGGCAATAGGAATTAAGTCCGAACCACAATTGTATCGAATTATCAAAAAGAGTTTAAACTTGCAAGAATATAGATAATATGGGTGAACACATGTGATTGAACTTTTGAACCCTCACCGGGTATGTGTATCTGCTCTATTCACTCAAGTGTTTAAGGGTCAATTCACTCAATTCTCTTCTAATCAAGCTTTCCAAAATTTAATTTTCTTCTAACAATCAACATTTATTCAATGCATGCATACATTCATCATGAGGTCTTTCATTTAAGTTGTAATGGGGTTAGGGTCAAGGTAGGATCATTTATGGTTAAGTGGGCTAGGATTTGAATCTTTGATTAGCATAGACTTCCCCACCTAACTATATAATGACCTATACAAGTTCAAACTATTCTAACTACCCATTCTTCACTTTTTCTTACACATTCATACATTCTTATTTGATTCACAACACTTATGCATTGATTCCCTTTTATTGAACTCACTTTGGGGCATTTTATCCCCTCTTTATTATATATATTTCTTTTTCTTTTTCATCATCATTTCATTTTTTTTTCTTTTCATCATCATTTTTTTCTTTTTCTTTATTTTTTTCTTTTTCTTCTTTCAAACTTTTTTTTTCTTTTGTCAAACTATATACAAAAGCATCAATGCATAAGGTTTATTCATTTAATCAATACATGAGTATGTACCCAATTCCTAAACATGAAAGTGTACTACCCCTTTTATCCCATCCAATGTTCCCAAGCCTCACCAACTTTGAATAATAAACACTCTCACTAGCCTAGGCTAATCAAAGATCCAAACAAGGACTTTTCATTGGTTTTCCTCCTTGGCTTGTAATGTGCTAAATTGAGAATAAGTTGGTTAAGCATAGGCTCAAAATTGGCTAACAATGGAGAATAAAAGGTTGGCTATTTGGGCAAGTGGCTAAGGAAGTAATGGCCTCAATCATATAAATGCATAAATACAAGAAATAAATGGACATATAGAATCAAGCAAATCAAGGATTACAATCATAGAAAGAGAACAATTTCACACAAGAATGGAAAATAGGTGGTTATAAAATGTAACCACATCAATAGGCTCAAGTCTCACAAGCTTGTGTTCTTAGTTCAATACATGATTCACAAAGTATGAAATTCAAGCAAGTTGTACCAAAAATTTTCTTTCAATCAATTGGGTTAATACTCTATATTTAAACTTCTTGGAAAATTTCAATATTTGACTAAGCATTGTTGTGATTGAAAAATCCAAAAATTTTCTTAGCTCACCCTTTCTTTTTCACTTAAAACCAATTTCTTATGCAAAAAGGGTGACTAAGTATTTTGCAATTCAAGGTATGCTTTCTAATCACAACCACAACTAAAAGTAAAGATAAACAAAAATGTATAAAGAAAAATCCAACTAAAAGTACGGAATCTATCATCAAAAGCATCTAAAAATATCCAGAAGCATCAAAATATCTAAAATCCAAAATAAGCAATAAAAGTATCCAAAGCAAACTAGAAATGCATCAAAATATATACAAAGATGTGCAAAATAAGATACTAGGCCGAAAAGTTCACCAGTTCCCAAATAATGCTACCGGTGCCCCCCCACACTTAAAACCAAGCATCATCCTCGATGCTAAACCGGAGGATCAGTGGGAGGTACAACGATAGGCTCTAGCTCTGGCTATTTCTATCTAACCTAACATACAAAGTTCTAAGTCTAACTAACTAACATGCAATTATAATGATTAACAGAAACGAATAATAAAGAAAAGAAAAAAAACAGAAAAAAGATAACAAAAATGGAGCAGGAACCTGAGAGCAGAGAAGAACTAAGAATGGAGAGGAAACTGGGGGAGAAATAAGGCCAGGAGCTGCGCCGCCGTGGACGGTGGCGGTTATGGCAGAAAAGAGGCGGCGGTAGTTGCTGTCGGTGCTGTGAAGGTGAGGGACGGGGTAGAGAGCCGGTGCTGTGAATGTGAGAGACGGGACAGAGAGCAGAGTGGGAGAGTGAAGATGATGCGAGTGAAGAAAGGAGAGAGAGAAGGCTGATGGTGAGCAATGGCGGCGGCGGCGGTGGCGACGGCGGTTACAGTGGCTGCACGGCGACGGGGGAGGTTGAGGGATGGGAAGCTAGCTGTGGTGATGGAGGAGAAGTGATGGGAGAGTGTGACCGGTAAGAGAAGGGGCGGTTGTATGGTGGCGGTCGGTGGAGCAGCGGTGGCTATGGAGGTGAGGGAGAAGAAGAAACGGAAATGGAGGTTGGGGAGGGAGAAGGTGCGCGACTGCGCAGTGTGTGTCGCGCTTTAGGGTTATCCTTATTTTTGAATCGGCGCGCGCGCGCACCTTGCGCGTCCGCGCCCATCGAGAAAACTTGGGACCTACGCGTGCGCGTACAGCGCGCTTAAGCGTGGATGAGCAAAATGGGAGAGGACGCGCGCGCGTACAGTGCGCGCACGCGTGCATGGAGTTGGGCTAGGGGCTTAGAGTTGGCCCAACTTAGGCCTAACTCTCTGGAGATTGGCCTGGAAGTCGCGCTACCAGACCGGCGCGCACGCGGCATGTACGCGTCCGCGTTGTGTTCAATTTCTGGCATACGGGCGCGCACGCAGCGTGTGCGCGTCCGCGCGAGTTGAGTTGGGCCAGGGCTTAAGAATGGCTCAGAGCTGGCCCAACTCTCTGGGGGTTTGCTCAACAATTTGCAGCAGCAAATCGGCGCGGACGCGGCCGGTGCGCGTCCGCGCGAACTTCCATGTTCTAATAGTCGGCGCGCACGCAGGTAGTGCGCCTTCCCTGTTCTAATAAACGGCGCGCACGCACGTAGTGCACGTCCGCGTGGGTTAGGTTGGGCTCAGGGCACAATGTTTGCCCAAGAGAGGCCCAACTCTTGGGTATGTGGCCCGTGGTGCATCCGCACTGGGACGCGTGCGCGTACATTGTGCGCGCGCGTCCATCCCCTTTTTTTTTTTTTTTTTTTTTTTGAACAAGAAAATACCTAAAACCTCTAAATTGCCCAAAGGCTCCCCATGGTGCCTACAACTCCTTATTTAGTCAAAAACCACACACTTTCTAAAATGCAAGTTAGTTTTAAGATTTCTTCTGTTTCTACTAAGCACAACATACATGTTAATATGCTAGCAACTAATGTACACAGACAAGCTAAAAATGAAAAACTACCTACAATGGTAACTCAAATCATTTATTAAACGAAATTAGAGGGGAGTGGAAAGAGTTTACCATGGTGGGGTGTCTCCCACCTAGCACTTTTAGTTAAAGTCCTTAAGTTGGACATTGGGTAGAGTCCTTGCTAGGGTGGCTTATGCTTAAACTCTTCTTCGAATCCCCACCAGTGTTTGCTCTTCCAATAGCCTCCGGGATCCCAATTTAAACGTACAAGGCCTTCACGGGAGCCTAAGCAAGTAACGAGGCCCTTAAGTTGATAGTGGTCTATGTATGTTCCGGGGTCCCATACTTTATTTGTTAACTCCTTTTCTTCTTGATCTTCATGCTTCCAATAGGGTAACAAACTTATTGAATTCTCCTTGTAACTCATACTCATCATCCTAATCCCATTGAATTTGGCTTCACTCTACCTTTGAGATTCAAAGTTTGATATTCCATCCTTTATGCACCTTGATTCAAATTGTCCACCGACATCTAATCCGTTCTTACTCTCTAGCCCACAAAGAGCTCTAAGTTGGCCGTCCGTTTCTAACAATGCATATTGATGTGGGCCCAGAAAATTAAAGGGTGAGATGATTACCCACTCAATTTGTGATTGGGACGGCGACTTAGCAAGGAAGATATCCAATGGTCTTGACATTGTAGGTTCCACTTCCTTTGGCTCCTCCATGATGGTTTTCATCTTTTGATAACTTTCTTTAAATTCTTCTTGTTTGCTAACTTCCTCCAAACCTTTATCATTGATCAAGTTATGTGTTGGAGGTTGCGCACCCTCCTCAACATTGGTTTCACACTTGATGGGGGAAGTTTCAACAAGATCACCATTGTCGCTTGATGTAGAGTTATTTTTGTTCATGGAACTTCCTTCTTGTTCAACCTCCTCTAGGTCTTCTTCCACTTCTTTATCTTCAACAATCTTCATTTCCTCCGTTTGTTGCAACACACACTCCATTTCCTTGTGCTCTGCTTGAGACTTTAAAGTCTCCCTCATACCTCCCTCTTTGGTTGCTTTCTCACAATCATCCGTGAACTCATTTCGGTTGTGATATGAATCCCAAGAATCTATCTTTTGATGGATGGTTGCTTGAAGTCGGTCCATTTCTTCCTTGAAACGATCCCTCAATTCTTGTTCCGCTTTACTAACATAAGTAGGATCATATTGCTCTTGGATTAATGGACATTGATATGCTTCCATGGAGGTTTGTGGTGGAGAGGGAAATTCATGATATGGTTGGAAAGGGGATTCATCAAAGCTTTGAGGTGGGAAGTTGTTTTGGTTATTGGTAGATGGTGGAATTATACGGGACGTAAATTCTTGGAGGGTGGAGGTGAAACTAGTGAAGGCGGTTTGGAGTTCTTCTTGCTCTTGAAGAATGATACCAAGTGTATCATTCATGGGGGTTTGAGTTGGAAGGTAAAGATGTTGGAGTGGAGGTGATTCAAGGGTTGCTTGTTCATAATCGTCACAAGGGTATGCATAGGGGGAATATAGATTTGGATCATATGTAGGCAATTGGTGGAAATAAGATGTGGGTTGAGAATATGGTGTGTAGAATGATGGTGGTTGAGCGGTATAACCATGATAAGATTCATCATATCTATAGGAATGATATGCATTATAGGAGGGATTACCATCATAGTAACTTGAAGGAGAAGGTTGCCATGGTGATTGCTCATATGGATATGGCTCCCTTCCTGAGAATTCATCTATCCCATGATGTGAGCCATCATGAAAGTTTTCATCGCCTACAAAGTAGTCATAGTCATATCCAAAACCACAAGGACGAGAATTCATAGTGGCAAATAGAAACAAAACCGATAGAGATCTTAAAACTAACAAAAACTAACAAACAAACAAAAGACAAACATATTCACAATATTCACATATTTACATTAACCAAAAACATGGCACTCATGCGCAATTCCCCGGCAACGGCGCCATTTTGACAAATGAATTTTTGCCGGTATAGAAATTATCAAGTAATCAATCGTAGTATAGTCTAAACCGACGCAAAATCCATCATCAAACAATTCTACAATCTATAACCGAGAGTATTAGTCCCGAGTCGTTCTTCCCTAGGAATGCTACAAGGATGCATGCTATTGGTTAAGTGGTCTTTTGTGGCTTGAAGAGTGTGGCATAAAAGTGGTAATAAAAGAAAACAACAATCAATCAATATTAAAAGCCTTGGCCAAGGTTGAACATTGGAAGTTCCATCACTATAGCTTCCTTCAATTGTGATGAGAAAGGAGTGTTGCTTTACTTAGTTAACCCCTAATTATAGAGGGAAGTCAAGTAAAAGTAACTAACTTGAGTCACAAGTCCTAGTCTTACCCTAGGGAAGTCTAGCTTTAGTGCACTCCAAGTCAATTAGCAATTCTCAATTCTTAATCAACAATTGACATCCATTATTCAAGTGTCTCCGATGACTCAACTACTAGGCCAAGTGAGGCAATACTACTCCATATCTAAAGTTGGCATTTTCTCAAACACTTGGAGAGCGAGAATGAAAGACATAGTAAAATTGAGAGGAAATTTAGAATCAAAGTAATTCAACACAAGAAATCAACAAGAATCAACAATGAACAACAATGAAAATGAGATCTTCAATGAATTAATAGAATCCAAAACAACAAAGTTAAACCTAAGATCTATGAGAATTGAACAATTACAAACACTAATTGAGATTAGGGAAGATGATCTACAACATGAACAAAGTAAATTGAGTGTTGTAATGGATCTCACCAAGGAATGGTTGAGAATTGAGAAAATGAAGATGAATCCTAGAGAGAAGTTGGAGTTTCTCTCTCTACAAATGTAACTAACTAAAAATATCTACAAAAAGATCTAAAATTAGGCTATGGATGTGAATGTATGTCAATCCCCTTCAATCCTTGGCTCTTATATGCATTTTGGCGCCAAAGTTGGTTGCTGAAACCTTCCAAAATTGCCAGGCACGTGTTACATTAATGAAGTCATGTGCCACCATCGGCGCGTGCGCGCACGGTACGCGTGCGCGTCCCTGGCTAATTCTGCGATGTGCGCGCGAGCGCCTTGTGCGCGTACGCGTGCTTGGCCGAGATCAATTCTTTGGCTTTTTGTGCTTCTCCCCACTTGCATGCTTCCTTCCTTGCTTCCTTTGATCCACGCCTAGCCTATTTCAATCCTGGAATCACTAGCAAACGCATCAAGGCATCTTATGGAATCAAGAAGGAACTAGAATTCATCAAAATAAGGCTTAAAAAGCATGTTTTTACACTTAAGCACAAATATGGGAGAGATAATAAAACCATGCTAACTCATAGGCTAAATGTGACAAAAGGTTATCAAAATACTCTAAATTCAATGCAAAACAAACCGTCAAATAGGGGTTTGTCACTCGAGGACGAGCAATATTTTAAGTTTGGTGCGGTAAACACATAAGCTTTTTTTTGTTTTTCCATTACCATCAATGGCACCTAAGGCCGGAGAATCCTCTAGAAAAGGAAAAGGGAAGACAAAAGCTTCCACCTCCGAGTCATGGGAGATGGAAAGATTCATCTCCAAGAGCCATCAAGACCACTTCTATGATGTTGTGGCAAAGAAGAAGGTGATCCCTGAGGTCCCTTTCAAGCTCAAGAAGAATGAGTATCCAGAGATTCGACATGAGATTCGAAGAAGAGGTTGGGAAGTCTTAACCAACCTCATGCAACAAGTCGGAATCCTAATGGTTCAAGAGTTCTATGCCAATGCATGGATCACTAGGAACCATGATCAAAGTATGAACCCGAATCCAAAGAATTATCTCACAATGGTTCGGGGGAAATACTTAGATTTTAGTCCGGAAAATGTGAGGTTGGC
>NW_026265004.1:30610-30785 GCF_000817695.3 Arachis duranensis | reverse complement strand
GACTTTACTATGAGTTTGTGTGTTTTTCTGTGATTTCAGGTGATTTCTGGCTGAAATTGAGGGACTTGAGCAAAACTCTGAGAAAGGCTGACAAAAGGACTGCTGATGCTGTTGGAATCTGACCTCCCTGCACTCGAAATGGATTTTCTAGAGCTACAGAACTCCAATTGGCGCT
>NW_026265004.1:29895-30405 GCF_000817695.3 Arachis duranensis | reverse complement strand
GCCCAAAACACGTTATAACTTGGAGTTCAACTCCAAGAAAAGCCTCAGCTCGTGGATAGATCAAGCTCAGCCTAAGCATACGCCAAGTGGGCCCCGAAAGTGGATTTATGCATCAATTACTTACTCATGTAAACCCTAGTAGCTAGTCTAGTATAAATAGGATAAGTTACTATTGTATTAGACATCTTTTGACAGTTTAATCTTTGACTGCTTTAGTCTTTGATAATTTGGTCCTTTGATCACTCAGGGGGCTGGCCATTCGGCCATGCCTGAACCTTTTACTTATGTATTTTCAACAGTGGAGTTTCTGCACACCGTAGATTAAGGGTGTGGAGCTCTGCTGTACCTCAAGTTTCAATACAATTATTATTACTTTCTATTCAATTCTCTTCTATTCTTTTTCCAAGATATACGTTACACTTAACTTTGATGAATGTGATGATCCGTGACACTCATCATCATTCTCACCTATGAACGCACGTGACTGACAACCACTTCCGTTCTACTCTA
>NW_026265004.1:29593-29781 GCF_000817695.3 Arachis duranensis | reverse complement strand
AGAAAGTCTAAACCTTGTCTATGGTATTCCGAGTAGGATTCTGGGATTGAATGACTGTGACGAGCTTCAAACTCCTGAAGGGTGGGCGTGATGACAAGTGCAAAAGAATCAGGGGATTCTATTCCAACCTGATTGAGAACCGACAGATGATTAGCCATGCTGTGATAGAGCATAGGAACGTTTTCACT
>NW_026265004.1:24892-28254 GCF_000817695.3 Arachis duranensis | reverse complement strand
ATGGGGATGTCTCCTTCTATGATGACTCCAGCTGAGTAACATAGATGGAAAATAAGATGAGGAAAAGCTAGCCTTGCCAAGGTAGAGGGCTTTTCAGCTATTTTGTAGAATTCAAGGGAGATGACTTCATGAACTTCTACTTCCTCTCCATTCATGATGCTAAGAATCATGATGGCCCGATCCACAGTAACTTCAGATCGGTTGCTAGTGGGGATGATGGAGTGTTGGATGAACTCCAACCATCCTCTAGCCATAGGCTTGAGGTCCAGTCTTCTTAATTGAACTGGCTTGCCTTTGGAGTCTCTTTTCCATTGGGCTCCTTCAACACATATGTCCCTAAGAACTTGGTCCAACCTTTGATCAAAGTTGACCCTTCTTGTGTAGGGGTGTGCATCTCCTTACATCATGGGCAAGTTGAATGCCAACCTCACATTTTTCGGACTAAAGTCTAAGTATTTCCCCGAACCATTGTAAGACAGTTCTTTGGATTCGGGTTCATACTTTGATCATGGTTCCTAGTGATCCATGCATTGGCATAGAACTCTTGAACCATCAAGATTCCGACTTGTTGAATGGGGTTGGACAGAACTTCCCAACTTCTTCTTTGAATCTCATGTCAGATCTCCGAAAACTCATTTTTCTTGAGCTTGAAAGGGACCTCAGGGATTACCTTCTTCTTAGCTACAACATCATAAAAGTGGTCTTGATGGGCTTTGGAGATGAATCTCTCCATCTCCCATGACTCGGAGGTGGAAGCTTTTTTCTTCCCTTCCCTTTTCTAGATGTTTCTCCTGCCTTAGGTGCTATCAATGGTAATGGAAAAACAAAAAGCTTATGCTTTTACCACACCAAACTTAGAATATTGCTCGCCTTCGAGCAAGAGAAGAAAGAAAAGAAAAAGAAGAAGAAAAAATATGGAGGAGAGTGGAGAAAGGTGTATTCGGCCAAGGGATAGGAGAGGGAGTTGTGTTGTGTGAAAATTAGGGAGAATAGAGGGGTTTATATAGTGAGGGGAGAGGGAGTAGGTTCGGCTATTTAGGGTGGGTTTGGGTGGGAAAGAAATTTTGAATTTTGAAGGTAGGTGGGATTTATGGGGAAGAGTGGATGGATGTGAGTGGTGAAGAGGTGATGGGGAAGTGGATGGATGTGAGTGGTGAAGGGGGTAATTGGGAAGAGAGATTGAGGTGACTGGTGAAGGGTTTTGGGGAAGAGTGTTTATTGGAAAGAGAGGATGAATGTTGAGAAGAGGGGAGAATATGGTAGGTAGGGATCATGTGGGGTCCACAGATCCTCAGATGATCTTGTGGGGTCCACAGATCCTGAGGTGTCAAGGATTTACATCCCTGCACCAATTAGGCATGTAAAATGCCTTTGCATGCAATTCTGGCATTTAAACACCGAGGTGATGCATGTTCTGGGCGTTCAACGCCCAACTGCAGCATGTTTCTGGCGTTGAACGCCAGTTCCATGATTGTTTCTGGCGTTCAGCGCCAGCTCTTCTCAGGGTATATTCCTGGCGTTCAGACGCCAGGATGCTGCTTGTTTTTGGCATTCAACGCCAGATCCATGCTCTGTTCTGGCGTTGAACGCCAGCCAGATGCTCCTTACTGGCGTTTAAACGCCAGTAAGTCCTTCCTCCAGGGTGTGATTTTTCTTCTGCTGTTTTTGATTCTGTTTTTAATTTTAATATTTTTTTCGTGACTCCACATGATCATGAACCTAATAAAACATAAAAGAACAATGAAAATAAAATAAAATTAGATAAATAAAAATTGGGTTGCCTCCTAATAAGTGGTTCTTTAATGTCAATAGCTTGACAATGGGCTCTCATGGAGCCTCACAGGTGATCAGGTCAATGTTGTAGACTCCCAACACCAAACTTAGAGTTTGATTGTGTGGGCTTTGTTTGACTCTATACTGAGAGAAGCTTTTCATGCTTCCTCTCCATTGTTAAAGAAGAAGATCCTTGAGCCCTAAACACAAGGTAGTCCCCATTCAATTGAAGGACTAATTCTCCTCTGTTAACATCTATCACAGCTCCTGCTGTGGCTATGAAAGGTCTTCCAAGGATGATGCATTCATCCTCCTCCTTCCTAGTGTCTAAGATTATGAAATCAGCAGGGACGTAAAGGCCTTCAACCTTTACTAACACATCCTCTACCAATCCATAAGCTTGTCTTACTGACTTGTCTACCATTTGTAATAAGAATATGGCAGGCTGTACCTCAATAATCCTCAGTTTCTCCATTACAGAGAGTGGCATAAGATTTATGCCTGACCCTAGGTCACACAGAGCCTTGTCAAAGGTCATGGTGCCTATGGTACAAGGTATTAAGAATTTGCCAGGTTCTTGTCTCTTTTGAGGTAAAGTTTGCTGAACCCATGTATCTAGTTCACTAATGAGCAAGGGAGGTTCACCTTCCCAAGTCTCATTAGCAAACAACTTGGCATTCAGCTTCATGATGGCTCCTAGATATTAAGCAACTTGCTCTCCAGTTACATCTTCATCCTCTTCAGAGGAAGAATAGTCTTCAGAGCTCATGAATGGCAGAAGGAGGTTTAATGGGATCTCTATGGTCTCTATATGAGCCTCAGATTCCTTTAGGTCCTCAATAGGGAACTCCTTCTTACTTGAGAGACGTCCCATGAGGTCTTCCTCATTGGGATTCACGTCGTCTCCTTCCTCTCTAGGTTCGGCCATATTGATTATATCAACTGCCTTGCACTCTCTTTTTAGATTTTCTTCAGTATTGCTTGGGAGAGTACTAGAAGGAGTTTCAGTGATTTTCTTACTCTGCTGGCCCACTTGTGCCTCCAGATTTCTGATGGAGGACCTTGTTTCACTCATGAAACTTAAAGTGGCCTTAGACAGATCAGAGACTAAATTTGCTAAGTTAGAGGTACTCTGTTCATAATTCTTAGTCTGTTGTTGAGAAGATGATGGATAAGGCTTGATATTGCTAAGCCTATTTCTTCCACCATTATTAAAGCCTTGTTGAGGCTTTTGTTGATCCTTCCATGAGAAATTTGGATGATTTCTCCGTGATGAATTATAGGTGTTTCCATAAGGTTCACCCATATAATTTACTTCTGCTATTGCAGGGTTCTCAGGATCATAAGCTTCTTCTTCAGAAGATGCCTCTTTAGTACTGTTGGATGCATTTTGCCATCCATTCAGACTTTGAAAAATCATGTTGACTTGCTGAGTCAACATTTTGTTCTGAGCCAAAATGGCATTCAGAGCATCAATTTCAAGAACTCCCTTCCTTTGAGGCGTCCCATTATTCACGGAATTCCTCTCATAAGTGTACATGAACTGGTTATTTGCAACCATGTCAATAAGTTCTTGAGCTTCTGTAGGT
>NW_026265004.1:4035-24801 GCF_000817695.3 Arachis duranensis | reverse complement strand
AGACCATAATAGAATATATCTATCATGGTCCATTCTGAAAACATGTCAGAAGGACATCTTTTGGTCATCTGTTTGTATCTTTCCCAAGCTTCATAGAGGGATTCACCATCTTTCTGTTTGAAGGTCTGAACATCCACTCTAAGCTTGCTCAGCTTTTGAGGAGGAAAGAACTTAGCCAAGAAGGTTGTGACCAGCTTATCCCAGGAGTCCAGGCTATCTTTAGGTTGAGAGTCCAACCATGCTCTAGCTCTGTCTCTTACAGCAAAAGCAAAAAGCATGAGCCTGTAGACTTCAGGATCTACTCTATTAGTCTCAACAGTCTCACAGATCTGCAAGAACTCAGTTAAAAACTGGTAGGGATCTTCTGATGGAAGTCCATAAAACTTGCAGTTCTGTTGCATTAGAGCAACTAATTGAGGTTTCAGCTCAAAATTGTTTGCTCCTATGGTAGGAATTGAGATGCTTCTTCCATCAAACTTGGACGTAGCTGTGGTATAATCACCAAGCATCCTTCTTTCATTATTGTTGTTAGGTTCGGCTGCCATCTCCTTTCCTTGTTCGAAAATTTTAGCAAGGTTGTCTCTGGATTGTTGTAATTTACCTTCTCTTAGTTTCCTCTTCAGAGTCCTTTCAGGTTCTAGATCAGCTTCAACAAGAATGCCTTTTTCCTTGTTCCTGCTCATATGAAAGAGAAGAGAATAGAAAAAGAAGAGGAATCATCTATGTCACAGTAAAGAGGTTCCTTATTATTAGTAGAAGAAGAAGGGAATAAAGAAAGGAGAATCTAAACACAAGGGTAAGGATATGGGCAGTGATTTGAGATGAAGAGAGGTGAAGAGAGGTGTTAGTAAATTAATGAATAAATAGAATAAGATGAGAGAGAAGTTTTTGAAAACAATTTTGAAAAGGAGTTAATGATTTTCGAAAATTAAGATAAAAAATAAAATTTAAATTTAAATTTAAAACAATTAATTAATTAAAAAGAATTTTTAAAAAAGAGGGGGGTATTTTTGAAAATTAGAGAGAAGAGTAGTTAGGTGATTTTGAAAAAGATAAGAAACAAACAAAAAGTCAAATAGTTAGTTGAAAAAGATTTGAAAATTAGTTTTGAAAAGATAAGAAGATAAGAAGTTAGAAAAGATATTTTAAAATCAAATTTTTGAACAAGATAAAATTTTGAAAAAAAATATAAAAAAATAAAATAAAAAGATATGATTAAAAAGATATGGTTAGAAAAGATTTAATTTTTAAAATTAAAATTAATTACTTGACTAACAAGAAACTAAAAGATAAGATTCTAGAATTTAAAGATTGAACCTTTCTTAACAAGAAAGTAACAAACTTCAAATTTTTGAACCAATCACATTACTTGTTAGTTAAGTTTCGAAAATAAAGATAAAATTAAGAAAAAGATTTTTGAAAAATATTTTAAAGAATTTTTGAAAATTAATAAGAAAAATGAAAAAGATTTAATTTTTTGAAAAAGTTTTAAAAAGATAAGATTTTTAAAATTTGAAAATTTGACTTGACTTACAAGAAATAACTAATTTAAAAATTTTTTGACTAAGTCAACTCAAATTTTCGAAAATTAGGAGTAAAATAAGGAAAAGATAATTTTTTTGATTTTTGAATTTTTAATGAAGAGAGAGAAGAACACAAACATGACCCAAAACATGAAAATTTTGGATCAAAACATATGATGCATGCAAGAATACTATGAATGTCAAGATGAACACCAAGAACACTTTGAAGATCATGTTGAACATCAAGAACATATTTTTGAAAAAAAAAAATTTTGATGCAAAGAAAACATGCAAGACACCAAACTTAGAAATCTTTAATGCTTAGACAATATGAATGCAAAGATGCACATGAAAAACAATAAAAGACACAAAACAAGAAAACATCAAGATCAAACAAGAAGACTTACCAAGAACAACTTGAAGATCATGAAGAACACTATGAATGCATGAATTTTCAAAAAAATGTAAGAAATATTTTTAAAGCATGCAATTAACACCAAACTTAAAACATGACCCAAGACTCAAACAAGAATCACAAAATATTTTTGGTTTTTTTTTTATTTTATGATTTTTTTGTATTTTCTTTTATATATTTTTTTAAAAGAATTTGGATATGGCTTTACAGCCAGCCAGGCTTCAACATGCTTCATGAAACTCTAGAATCCATTCTTAAAAATTCTAAAGCCATAGAATGATTTATTTTCAAAATATTTATTTATTTTTTTTTTGAAAATTTTTTGAAAACAAAACAAAAAGAAAATTACCTAATTTGAGCAACAAGATGAACGGTCAGTTGTCCGAACTCGAACAATCCCCGGCAACGGTGCCAAAAACTTGGTGCACGAAATTATGATCATCAACAATGGCGCCAAAAACTTGGTAGCGCTCTCAACGTGAATCACACTTAGTCACAACTCCACACAACTAACCAGCAAGTGCACTGGGTCGTCCAAGTAATACCTTACGTGAGTAAGGGTCGATCCCACGGAGATTGTTGGTATGAAGCAAGCTATGGTCATCTTGTAAATCTCAGTTAGGCAGATAATAAATGTTATGAAGTTTTTGAATAGTAAATAAAGCAAAAAATAAAGATAGAGTTACTCATGTAATTCAATGGTGGGAATTTCAGATAAGTGTTTGGAGATGCTTGTCCCTGTTGGATCTCTGCTTTCCTAATGCCTTCCTTCAATCCTTCTTATTCCTTTCCATGGTAAGCTATATGTAGGGCATCACTGTTGTCAATGGCTGCATCCCATCCTCTCAGTGAAAAAGGTCTAAATGCTCTATCACGGCACGGCTAATCATCTGTCGGTTCTCGATCATGTTGGAATAGAATCCCTTGATTCTTTTGTGTTTGTCATCACGTCCAACAATCGCGAGTCTGAAGCTCGTCATAGTCATTCAATCCCTGAATCCTACTCGGAATACCACAGACAAGGTTTAGACTTTCTGGATTCTCATGAATGCCGCCATCAATCTAGCTTATACTACAAAGATTCTGATTAAGGAATCCAAGAGATATGCACCCGGTCTGAGGTAGAACGGAAGTGGTTGTCAGTCACGCGTTCATAGGTGAGAATGATGATGAGTGTCACGGATAATCACATTCATCACGTTGAAGTGCAACGAATATCTTAGAACAGGAATAACTGAATTGAATAGAAAATAGTAGTAATTGCATTAAAACTTGAGGTATAGCAGAGCTCCACACCCTTAATCTATGGTGTGTAGAAACTCTACCGTTGAAAATACATAAGTGATGAAGGTTCAAGCATGGCCGAATGGCCAGCCCCCAAACATGATCAGAAGACCGAATGGTCAAAAGGCCTTACAATCAAAGACACTGAATACAATAGTAAAAGTCCTATTTATACTAGACTAGCTACTAGGGTTTACAGAAGTAAGTAATTGATGCAGAAATCCACTTCCGGGGCCCACTTGGTGTGTGCTTGGGCTAAGCTTGAGCTTTACACGTGTAGAGGCTTCTTCTGGAGTTGAACGGCAAGTTGTAACGTGTTTTTGGCGTTCAACTCTGGTTCGTGACGTGTTTCTGGCATTTGACTATAGAATGCAGCATGGAACTGGCGTTGAGCGCCAGTTTACGTCGTCTAATCACGAATAAAGTATAGACTATTATATATTTCTGGAAAGCTCTAGATGTCTACTTTCCAACGCCCGTTGAGAGTGCGCCATTTGGAGTTCTATATCCCTAGAAAATCCATTTCGAGTGCAGGGAGGTCAAAATCCAACAGCATCAGCAGTCCTTTGTCAGCCTTTTATCAGAGTTTTGCTCAGGTCCCTTAATCTCAGCCAGAAATTACCTGAAATCACAGAAAAACACACAAACTCATAGTAAAGTCCAGAAATATGAATTTAGCATAAAAAATAATGAAAACATCCCTAAAAGTAGCTAGATTATACTAAAAACTATCTAAAAACAATGCCAAAAAGCGTATAAATTATCCGCTCATCAAGCATATGTCACAACACTAAACTTAATGTTTGGTTATATATCTAAAAAAATATGAGCGAGTATATATTCCAAGATGGCTACATGATCATTGATGTATGGAAAACGATCCAACACAAAACTCACCAGCAAGTGTACCAGGTCGCATCAAGTAGTAATTACTCACATGAGTGAGGTCGATCCCACAGGGATTGAAGGATTGAGCAATTTTAGTTAGGTGGTTGATTTAGTCAAGCAAAAAAGTGTTGATTTGAGTGATTTGAATCCAACAGAAGCAAAATTGCATGAAATTTAAAGGGAGAGGGATAATTGACTGTAAATTAAAGGGCAAAGGAAGTAAAGAAGCTGAATCTTAAAGTGCAAGTAATATAAATGACAGAAGCTTAGATTGTAAGAAATGTAAATTGCTTGAATCATAAAGGGCTTTGGGAGCTGGGATTTCAGAAATTAAACAAGAGAAAGTAAATGACAATCAACAGAGAAGTAGAGGATGAATTAAAATGCATCAGATCTAAATAGAAAAGAAGAATTGCTTGAAGAAGCAAAACAGAAAGTGAATTCAGTTCAATTGTAATAACTAAAAGAGAAGTTGAAGATCTTATGGGTTGAATGAGACTAGAGAACAAGTCTAGATCTCAATTTCTTTCTTGATCCAACAGAGAATAATTGCAGAAGAAGTAGAGATGAAAACAGTAAAGGAAACTTATATCCAAATCACAATTTTTTGAAATTATGCAGAAAGTAAAATAAAGAGAGATCTTAGATCAAGAATGAAACAGAATTCTTTCAATTCTCAATCCAACATTCAAAACAAAGAATGAAGAGTGTAGAAGTAAGAACAAAGAAGAAGAGAACTCAATTCTCTCTTCCAATTCCCAAACTCAAAGCTCAAATCTCAAATTCAGCTCTCCAATGAAAATTAAAAGTGTCTCAAAATCCTAAAAAGGTAAGAAAAGATAAGAAAAAAAATCCTCTCTAAATCAAACAAACTTCTATTATACACTTCCTATTTTTGGATTTTAGAATTTGGAGTGGGCTTTTCAATTTTGTGAAGATTTAAATTTAATTGGAATTTTGGTTGAATTTTGACCATGGGTCACACTCCCAGTAGAGTGCTCGGTTAGCCAGGAGAGCACAGCATCCATGTTGCTTTGGCCTTCCAATGTTGCGTGGCAAGCATTATTGTCTGTGTTAGGGTAGCGCTCGGTGACTGGGGAGAGCGCAGCTCCCTTTGCCCCTTGCTTTCTTGGCTTTGAGTAGGGCTCTCATAGAGAGCACTGAGCTCTTTGAGAGAGCGCTATGGCTCTTCTCCCTTGATGTGCCACGCTTTCATTTCCTTTGGCTACGCTTCATAGGCCACGCTTTCTTGTTTCTTTCTTTTCTTCACCTACAAGTAATCAAAACAACCAATCAAAGTATCACCAAATTCACAAGGTTTATAAATCATTCAAAAACCAATTAATTTTAGCTTAAACCTCATGATTTTGTGCAATTAAAGGATGGTTGATTGATTCAACAAAAGCATGCCATTCCACTCCAAATCACTTATTTATAATGCAAGAAAGTGCATAAAACCTAATGAAACAAGTGAAAAATGCTTGAAAAGCTAGCATAAGATGACTTGTCATCACAACACCAAACTTAAACCTTGCTTGTCCCAAAGCAAGCACTAAACATAAGAGAAAATAAAATGAAACAGAGAAGTTTGCATGTCCTTATTTAGCAGATTGTTGAACTTGGTTCATGGGGTTTTATGCAGACAATGGTAGCTCATTTATTACTTGCTGCTATACAGAAAATGTTTTCCCAAAGGTTTACTAAGGTTACTGCTATAATGCTTTGCTTTTGCTTGATTCCTTGCTAACTTTTCCTTTCTTATTTTGCTTAGAGAGCTAATTACTCATTGAAGGCTTGGTGGCAAATGTTGCAGTAGCCTTTGGCTTAGTTTTGCTCAACATTTCTTCACCATAGACACATGGCTCACATTTTCTTCCTAGGAGCATTGATGCCCAGCATCTCTTTGGATTACTAAGTGTTTTGTAGCTAGATTGCTCTTGATAGTGAACTTTCAGTTGGTGATCCTAAATCAGTTGATCTACGTGGCCAAGTTTCAAAATACTCCTTAGAACTTACTTGTCCAAGCATATCCTAGTACACAAATACCACATGCATATGTCCTAGGGTCCAAGCTATTGGTGTATAGCCTTATTGTTTGTTTCTTTGCCAATTCTTGGCTTTTCTCTTTCTTTTTCTTTTTGTTTTGATTTATTTTCAAGGGATTTTTATTTATAGCAGACTTTGTAGCAGCAAGCTAGTTCATACTTGATGCCAGGGCATCTTGGCTAGTTTTACTAGCCATTTTTTGTATGCTTTAGGTTGGTTTCATGCATTTTCTTAGGAAATAAGCAAGTATTTGGTTGAAAATGCAATCATACCATGATTCAAGCAAACATTGTGAATTTTAAATAATTTCATGAGGATTATGCATGAATTGAATGATAAATTGGATGATGCATGATCCCATGATTAAGAGCAAGATTTTGATGCACTTTGTTTGATTGATTTCATGTAACAAGAAGCAAAGAAGAGCCACGTTAGTGCCACTAATGTGGCCATTAACGTGGAAGAAAAGAGAAGCCCCAACGTTAATGAGAAAGTTAATGGCATTAACTTTGAAGAAGGAGAGCATGGAACATTAGTGGTAAAAGTAAACACCACTAACGTTAGCAAAGGGGCAAGAAGACCCATGTTAGCTTCCACGTTAGTTACATTAACATGGGAAATAACGTGGAAGGAAAGGGAAACGCCAAGGTTAGTGGAAAAAGTGAACACCACTAACGTTTGCGAAGCCAAGAACACCCACGTTAGCTTCCATGTTAGTTACATTAACGTGGAAACTAACGTGGAAGGAAAGGGAAATTCCAATGTTAGTATAAAAGGTGAACGCCACTAACATTTGCAAAGCAAAGGAAGACCCACGTTAATGGCCATGTTAGTTACACTAACGTGGACACTAACATGGGAAAAAAATCTCACCTGGCAGCCTGACCATGCCTTCTTTAAACAAGAATAACTTGAGCCACAAAGCTCCAAATGAGGTGATTTTAAAGGCATTGGAAAGTAGGATTGCAGAGCCTTCTAAGCATATATGGCACTACATGGTGGACACTAAATTTGAGGGAGAAAACCTGCCCCGAAAGTGCAAAGATGAACATGGTATCAACCTGTAGTAAGGCCAGCTGACATCTTCACCTTCCAAGAAGCGTAACTCGAGCTTTAGAGCTCCAAATGATGCGCTTTTAAAGGCGTTGGAAAGTATACATCCAAGGCTTTCCAACAAAATATAATAGTATTGGGTGTACATTAAGTTTGAACTTCAGAACCTGGCAATATTAATCCCCTGATCGCTAACATTATTGTGACTCATCTTTTCCAGTAACGCCAGGTATGAGAACTGGAATTTCTATCCTGGTTATCCTTATCAGGTGCGATGAGAATTGGGTTTTAATCCCACTTAGTTATCTCTTATTAAATAAAGGAAAGTCAAGTAGACTAATTGGATCGATTCTCAAGTCCTAGTAAACTTTTAGAGCAATCAAAATCAATTAGCAATTGCCAAATTCAACCACTGCTGAGTTTGATAACTCAAGGGTTACCAATTAATTAACCAGAGCCAAAAGGAAAGAAAATCTACTCGAATGAAAATAATTTGGATAAAACGGAAGCATCAATAACATAAATTAGAGAAAGCAATCATAAGTCTGAAATACCTCAAATTGTATTAAATAGAAAATCAATCTAAACATAAAGAGTTCATAAACTAAATTGAGAAATTAAATAAAAGGAATATTAAACCTGAAAATTGAGAAGAAGAAATCATAAATCCTTTAAGAGGAATCCTAATCCTAAATCCTATGAGAGAGGAGATAGCCTCTCTCTCTAAAACTACATCTAATCCTAAAATGTGTGTATGATCTGATATCATGAGTCTCTGCATGTTCCCTGACTTTAATCTGTGTTTTTGGGCCGAGATCTGGGTCAAAATGCGGCCCAAGTCGTCTTCAGCGTATTCTGTAATTTCTGCAGATCACGCATGTCACACGTACGCATCGGTCATGCATACGCGTCATTCAGCGATTTTTCTCTCCACGCGTGCGCGTCAGGCACATGTGACGTGGCGAAAATTGGCGAGTTAAGAATTTATTAATAGAAATACGTTGCAAGTACAGTCCTTAACCAGCCGAAAATCCGCTTATCAATTTAAAAGGGTTGTCACAATATTGAAATTAAAATACTGGGAGTATGAATCCCAGGTCGTCTTCCAACGAGTTGCAGAGAAATGTGCTATTTTATCAATCAGGTGTTTTCAAAAATGGTTGAGTTGATAAACAGGAAATTAAATCAGAGAATTTAATTAATCTTAAATAAAAGCCTTGACTGGGAGTAAATTAGTTGGAAGCCCTATTCTTGTTGAAGTACTCTCAAGATTAATTAATAATTGGAAGTTGCTCTGCTTAGTTAGCCCTTACTAGGTAAAGGAAAGTCAAGCAAGTTAGAAAGCTATTTCTAGTCACAAGTCCTAGTCCTCTCTCTTGGGAAGGACTAGTGTCAATGATTAGAGGGTGATCCAACAAATAACCCAATTATAATTTCTCTCTCGAGTGATTCAACTCAAGGGTTCCTTTCAATCATCTCCCAATCAATTTATGGAACTACTCATTCATCATAATTATAAACTTCACAGAATTAATGAGGAAAATAAAAAAAGACATGATGAATAATAATGAAAGGGATTAATTGAAAATAAAAATAGTCTATATTAATAACTCATGAAAATAATCCAATGTCAACTCTAGGAGAATTAAGAATATGGAAGAATAAATGAAAAGTAAATTAACAGACTATAGTAACTGGTACGGGAGGTAGACTCTTCTCAAAAGCTAAAGCCAAAACCTTCAAAATCATAACTATGAATGTTCAAGTGAGTAAAACCTAGGGGAGGAGCAATTTCAGATCTAGAAACTAAAAATTATGCCGAATGAATGTTCTCCTCTGTATCTGCATGTTCTCTGGCTCTAATCTGTGTTTCTGGGCCGAAAACGGGGTTGAAATCTGGGCCAGAAACTCAGCCAGTGACTTCTGCAGATTGCGCACGTCACACGGCCGCGTCATCCACGCGTTCGCATCACTCGGCGTTTCTCGTACCACGGGTGCGCGTCATCCACGCATTCACATCGTTCATGTAGCTTCCAATCTGCGCGGTTGCATCAGGCACGCGAGCGCGTCACTGTTATTTCTTCCAACTCACGCGGTCGCGTCAGCCATGCGACCGTGTGACTTCTCGCTGGTTATCTTCTCAATTCTTTGTGTTCCTTCCATTTTTGCCTGCTTCCTTTCCAATCTCCAACTCATCATGCCCTATAAAGCCTGAAACACTTAACATACAGATCACGGTATCGAATAGAATAAAGGAGAATTAAAATACCTAATTAAAAGTCTCTAGGACGTAAGTTTTCAATCATATAATAATTTTAGGAAGGAAATATAAATGCATGCTAATTATATGAATAAGTAGGTAAAAATCGTGATAAAACCACATAATTAAACACATTGTAAACCATAAAATAGTGGTTTATCAACCTCCCCACACTTAAACATTAGCATGTCCTCATGCTTAGTTGGAGGAGATAAAATAAATGAGTAGGAACATGTAAAAACTTTTACAATGCAATGCAACCTATATATGTGAATACAACTATATGATTCTTGTACACTTGATCAAGAGTAAATAAGCTCTTCAAAACAATTACAAATCAAGTTCCACTAATTCAATTCTCATACAGTAAGAACAGATAAAAATGCCAAAAGGTAGCTCATGAAAGCAGGGAACATAGAATTTTAAGCATTGAACCATCACTGATGATGTATGTATACTCTAGTCTCTCTAGTGTATAGGGTAATCACTCTATCCTTATCTAATCATGCTCCCTAATTTTTTTGTTTTTCTCCTAACCAATCAACAACATTTAATATACTAATTCAACATCATGAGGTCTTTTCAAGGTTGTAATGGGGCCAAGGTAAAGGTAAGGATACATATATGGTTAAGTGAGCTTATAAATTGAATCTTTAATCAACCCAAACTTTAACATAACCTATATATATTTTATATAACTTTGGAGTTCGTACCTAGCTACCCAGAATTCTCTTTCACATTCCATACTCATGTATCAACTTTTTTTATTTTAATTTTATCATACATGCATTGATCTTTGAATCCTTAACTCAGCATTGGGGTAATTTTGTCCCCTTATTTATTTATTGAATATTTTTGGTTTTTTTTTAACATAAAAATAGACATAGCTTATCAATGCACATAGATTTTTGATTCTTATAGTTTCGCATGAGTAGGTGTCCAAATTCCCATTATATTATCATGACACATTCCCTTATTATCTTTTGTTCCCACAATTTTCCTTACTTAATTAGCACACACAATTCTATCTTAAGTTAACCAAAGATTCAAATTGGGATATATAATTGTTTTTTTTTTTGTTTAAGGCTAGTAATGTGGTAAATTACAGAACAAATAGGATTTAAAGGCTCAAAGTGGCTAACAAAGGTAATTGAAAGGGTAGGCTTAATTTGGATAAGTGAGCTAACAATTAATGGCCTTAATCATATGCAGCATATAAATATATTAAACATTGGACATATAGGATGGAGCAAAATATAGATTACAATCATAGAGAAGTAAACACACAAGAATAAAACAATTATGGTTAAATAATGTAACCATGCATAAAGGCTCAAATCTCACAGGTTGTGTGTTCTTTAGCTCAAAAATCATGTTCCAAATACAACTTCAAGCAAATTTAACAAAAAGGTTTTAATTAAAATTAGTGAAATTTTTGTTCCAAAAATAGAGTCTTAGAAGAAACTTATTGTCTTTTCAATCAAGTAGAACATGCATGCAACTAATTTATTACTATGTAATTTATCCTATTCTACAAAAGAAAAACTAACTAAATATCCTAATTTATTGGTGTTTAGGGAAGAGAAATTACCTCCAGAAGTCAGGTACTGACCGACCTCCCCACACTTAAAGCTTTGCACCATCCTCGATGCCATTTGTCAGGAACAATGGTGGGCTAGTGGCAGTGTCTCCACAGTCGGGACCGTCATGGCTCCCTGTGCTGGTAAAGGAAGTGGAGTCCTGAGTGCCTGGGTCATCGTCTGGTCTGTGATTGCCTGTGAGTAGCTCCTTGAGGTATTTAAAACGGCGGTGGTTACGGCGCTCTCGAAGCTTTGCTTTCTTGTCTTGTTAGTCCAACCGCTTCAGTATTTGATGCAGCAGCTGACTAGTAGATGGTGGAGGAGCTGCAGCATCCTCTGTGGACTGGCTGGTAGTGGCAAGTGGTGGCCTGAGATATCTCCCGTTAGGGACGTACTGATCATCCCGTGGAAGTATAGCTTTGGTGTCTCCAGCTTTGTAGGAAACTCCGGCTGCTGAGACAAGATCAGAGACCAAGGTGGGGAAAGGTAGGTTGCCCGCGATCTGCACGTGTTCCATAGCATTCCGGATATGTCTCGGTAAATTTAGAGGCTGGTCTATGAGGATGCACCATAGTAGAACGGCCATGTCTGCGGTGAAGGAAAACTCATGAGTGCTCGGAAAGACATAATGGGACATAATCTGTGCCCATACATGAGCCTCTAAGGTAAGTGCGGAAGCCGAGATTCCCTTAGGACGGGAACGATGGTATCCGAAGATCCATTTGTTGCCAGGTTGAGCGATAACTCTGAGAACAACGTCCCAGTCAAAGGTGTACGCCTGGCGCTTGATTGCGGCTTTCTGAAAAGCGTCCAATCCTTTCGGAGCAGGGGGAAGATCTAAGGCTCGATGAATGGCTTCTTCTGTAATGGGGACTTGCTTCTGACGTATATAAACAGACTGTAGGGTTGACAGGTGGAAGTTGGAGTAGAACTCAACTACCCAAGAAAGATTGACCTGTCGTGGTTGTCTCTGTAGGAATCCCCAATGTCTTTGTGCAATTTGCGGCTCAACAAAGTCGGCAATACGAGGTGGAAAGATAAGAAGGTGTTCATTGTTGTAATTTCGAGCTGCCAGAATAGGAAACATCTGCTCACAGTAGCGATTCGAAAATCGTGCAGTGTCCTTTGCTGGGAAGGCTCTCTCTTTTTCATCAACCTTTATAATCCTTTTAATTCTTTTTGTTGAGGGCTTGACTGCAGTTGAAGAAGGCTCTGCCACTAATGTTCTTTTTGTTCCTTTCCTTGTTGTGGATTTGGAGGTAGCTTTCTCTTTGCCTTTCTTGGTGGCCATCCTGAAAGGAAGCGAGGAAAGACATTAGCATTCAAGGGTTATAGCAAGGAAAATAATAGGAAAGGTGGTAATCAATGCACAGGTATGGATAATGATGTGGACACATGGTCATGACTACATGTGGCAAATCAACAATGAAAATATAGCAAGTGCATGTGAGGAAAAATTGAATGCAAGGTGTTTATTGGCATGCCGGCAAAGGGCACGAGTAGCATAGATCAAGCATTTAATGTCCAAATTAGATTACCAAGTCGCTCAAATTAATAAGATGTTTGTAAAAACAATTATATATAAGTAATAAAATTGAAAAGGGGTTTTGTGAAAAGCAGGCATATAGAGTAGTAGATTTAAAAGAAATCTAAAAATAATGCAAAATGCCATATGGGCATTTTCACAAACACATAGCATGCATGTTAAATAAGGTATGGAAAATATTAATTAGAACATGCAAGTATCCCCATAAAAATAATATATAATGGTTTAAACAAATCCCAAACAATCCATAATCAACATATAAAAATAATGACCCAAATAAATTCTAACACCAATAGGAGGAATAGGAAAAGAAAAAGAAAACATGGTTAAAGAAAGTAGAAGAGAAAGAAAAAGAAAACATGATAAGAAAAAGAAGAATGAAAAAGTAAGGAGGGAAGAAGAGAGAAGAAAAACCTTGATAATGGTGGTGGAAGAGAGAAAGAAGGGAGGGAGAAGGAAGAGGGGAGAAGGAAATAAGATTGGGGGAAAGAAAAGATAAAGCAGGCTGGCAGATTTGAATGAGTTGGGTGGCGCAAACGGCGCGGACGCATGGGGCACGCAGTCGCGTGGAAAGCCCTTAAGTGAGGTGACGCGGACGCGTGATGTGATTTAGGCTAGTGGCACGAGGGCAGCTTCACGCTCGCACAACTCTCTGTTTAATTTATGTTTTGCCAAAATTTAGGGTGGCACGGTCGCGTGGGTGACGCGATCGCGTGGATGGCCATCTTGAGAAAACGGCGCGGACGCGTGGGGCATGTGTTCGCGTGGAAGGGCCTGTGCAATTAGCACAAGTGCAGCCCAGCTCCAGCACAACTTTCAGCCATACACCCTTTTTACGTCGAATCATAGGGCCACGCATTCGCATGGTCAACGCGGACGCTTGGGGAGGCCAATGTACATATGACGCGGTTGCGTCATCCACGCGGTCGCGTGGATCAAATTATGCCAAAGGCATGCCTCCAGCCACATTCCGGTGCAACTCTCTGTCCAATCTTATTTATTTCCAATGCTTAAGCGATGCGGACGCGTTGGTGACGCTGGTGCATTGCGTGCAATTTCTCTCACAATTTTTTTTATGCAAATGCAGTATGTAGATGAGGTGCAAGATATAGGCAGTAGTATGGAGAAGAGTTATACGTGAGGGAAGATAAGGAGAAGAAGAGGAATAATCATACCGTGGTGAGTTGTCTCCCACCTAGCACATTGCTTTAACGTCCTTAAGTTGGACGCTTCAGTAGCTCAGTTTTCTGTTGCGAGTGGATCCTCCAAGAGGAAGATATCTAACTCCTTGTTTTTCATCACCTTCTCACCATGGTAGAGCTTCAAGCGATGTCCATTAACCTTGATGAGTTCAGGGCTTGAAGGGTGACTTAGGTGAAAAACTCCGTACGGCTCAGCCTTCTCGACTCTATTTAGACCTTTCCACCTTGATCGCAGCTTGCCTGGCATGAGCCTCAGTCTGGAGTTGTAAAGGAGGACTAAATCTCCATGTTGGAACTCTTTCCTTTTGATGTGTTGATCATGTACAGCTTTCATTTTCTCCTTGTACAGCCTTGAGTTCTCATAAGCTTCTAGGCGAAGGCTCTCCAATTCTTGCAATCGCAACTTCCTTTCAGCTCCGGCCTTCTCAAATCCCATGTTGCATTCCTTTACTGCCCAAAAAGCTTTGTGCTCCACTTCAACTAGAAGATGACAGGCCTTTCCATAGACTGAGCGAAAAGGACTCATCCCAATGGGTGTCTTGTACGCTGTTCTGTATGCCTAGAGTGCATCTTGCAGCCTGGTGCTCCAGTCTCTTCTATGAGGTTTGACTATCTTCTGCAATATGCACTTTATCTCTCTGTTAGACACCTCAGCTTGCCCATTAGTCTAAGGATGATAGGCTGTTGCTACTTTATGAATGATCCCATGCTTCTTCAGTAATCCTGTTAGTCTCCTGTTACAAAAATGGGTGCCTTGATCGCTCACGATTGCTCGTGGTGATCCAAAGCGACAAATAATGTGGTTTCTAACAAAGGAAACAACAGTGTTAGCATCATCAGTATGGGTAGGAATTGCTTTCACCCATTTAGAAACATAATCTACAGCTAACAGTATATAAATGTGGCCATTAGAATTTGGAAATAGACCCATGAAGTCAATGCCCCAAACATCAAAAATTTCACAGAAAAGCATAATTTGTTGAGGCATTTCATCCCTCTGGGATATATTACCAAATCTTTGGCATGGGGGACAAGATTTACAAAATTCAGTAGCGTCTTTAAAAAGAGTGGGCCACCAAAATCCGCAGTCTAAGATTTTTCTAGCTGTTCTTTGAGGGCCAAAATGTTCTCCACTCTCAGATGAGTGACAGGCCTCTAAAATGGACTGGAATTCTGATTGAGGCACACACCTTCTAATTACCTGGTCAGCGCCACATCTCCATAAATATGGGTCATCCCATATATAATATTTAGACTCACTTTTCAGCTTGTCTCTTTGGTGCTTAGTAAAGTTTGGAGGAAAAGTGCGGCTAACTAGATAATTAGCGACAAGTGCATACCAAGGGACTACTCCAGATACTACTTGTAGGTTATCAAATGGAAAATTATCAGCTATAGGAGTGGAGTCATCTTTAATGTGCTCAAGGTAACTCAAGTGGTCTGCCACTAGATTCTGGTTACCACTCCTATCCTTTATTTCTAAATCAAATTCTTGTAGTAGCAGAATCCAACGTATAAGCCTTGGTTTGGATTTCTTTTTAGCTAATAAATACTTTAGAGCTGCATGGTCTGAATACATTACTACCTTATCACCAGGTAAATAGGCTCGGAATTTATCCAGAGCAAAAATAATAGCAAGAAGCTCTTTTTCAGTAGTATTGTAGTTAGACTGAGCAGTGTCTAAAGTCTTAGACGCATAAGCAATGACAAAAGGATCTTTACCTTCACGTTGAGCCAGTGCTGCTCCTACTGCATGGTTGGAAGCATCACACATGATTTCGAATGGCTGGCTCCAGTCAGGTCCTCTCACAATTAGAGCTTGAGTCAGGGTGGTCTTTAGCTTATAAAATGCTTGTTTGCAATTCTCGCTGAACTCGAACTCGATATCTTTCTGCAGTAACCTGGATAGGGGAAGTGCTACCTTACTGAAGTCCTTAATGAATCTTCGGTAAAAACCTGCATGTCCAAGGAACGAACGGACTTTTCGCACAGAGGAGGGGTAAGGCAAACTAGAAATAACATTCACCTTTGCTGGATCTACAGAAATGCCAGTATTAGACACAACATGTCCTAGTACAATTCCTTGTTTTACCATAAAGTGACATTTTTCAAAATTTAATACAAGGTTTGTACTGACACATCTATCTAGTACTCTAGATAAACTATCCAAGCAAAGGCTAAAAGAATCACCATAAACACTAAAATCATCCATAAAAACCTCCAAACAGTCCTCAAGAAGGTCAGAGAAAAGACTCATCATGCACCTTTGGAAAGTAGCTGGTGTATTGCACAAGCCAAAGGGCATTCTCTTATAGGCATAAGTCCCAAAAGGACATGTAAAAGTAGTCTTTTCCTGATCTTCAGGGGCTATATGAATCTGGAAATAGCCTGTGTAACCATCTAAAAAGCAATAATGTGATTTACCTGACAGGCGATCCAGCATTTGATCAATGAATGGAAGAGGGTAGTGATCCTTACGAGTGGCTTGGTTGAGACGCCTGTAATCAATGCAGACCCTCCAGGCGTTCTGTACTATGGTTGCTATGAGCTCTCATGCTCATTCTTCACTGTAGTGACTCCAGACTTCTTGGGCACCACTTGTACTGGGCTCACCCATTCACTGTCTGAGATGGGGTAGATGATATCTGCCTCTAATAGTCTAGTCACTGCCTCTAATAGTCAGTCTTCTTTGGGGTTGACGAACGGGTCTTGCTCCTTCTTTTAAAAATATTCTGTGCTCACAAACTTGAGGGTTAATGCCTACTATGTCTGCCAAACTCCACCCAATTGCTTTCTTGTGCCTCCTCAGCACACTAAGTAACTGCTCTTCCTGTTGAGAAGTGAGGTCCCGTGCAATGATAACTGGAAACTTCTGCTTGTCCTCGAGGTAAGCATATTTGAGGTGTGGAGGGAGGGGTTTCAATTCTAACTTCTGTTCATGGTCGGGCTTTGGATTGTCTGGAGCTGGTGGCAGTGGTAAATTACTTTCATTGTCCTCAGAATTCCCCACACTCGGACCTTGTCCTATGTACTTCTTTTCAAACTCCTCCTGGTGAACTTCAGCTATGGTCTCATCTATGATGTCACACTGGAAGATAGAATGATCTTCTGGAGGATGCTTCATAACTCTATTCAGATTGAAGCTCACTACTCAATCGTCTATTTCAAAAGAGTATGTTCCTGCAAAAGCATTTAATTTAAACTTCGAGGTCTTCAAGAAAGGTCTTTCGAGTAGGATTGATGATGGCTTCTCTGAGTCATTTTGGGACATCTCCAGGATGTAAAAATCAATGGGGAAAGTGAGACCTTTAATACCCACTAATACATCTTCAGCAACTCCAGCCACTGTAATAATACTTTTATCTGCTAACACAAAACGAGCTGCCGACCTTTTTAAGGGAGGGAGCCTCAAAACATCATATACAGATAAAGGCATTATACTAGCACATGCTCCTAAATCACACATGTAGTCAGAAAATATCACACCTCCAATGGTACAGTTAACCATGCATGGACCTGGGTCACTACATTTTTCAGGTATATGTCCCATTAAAGCAGATATAGAACTACCTAAAGGAATAGTTTCTAATTCATTAATTTTGTCTTTATGTATGCATAAATTCTTTAGAAACTTTGCGTATTTAGGTACCTGTTGAATAACATAAAAAAGGGGAACAATTACCTCAACCTTTTTGAATATTTCTACCATTTTGGGATCAGGTTCCAACTGCTTCCTGGGCTTCCTTGCAAGTTATGGAAATGGAATAGGAATGGCGGTTTCGACAGTGTCTGAGCCCTTTGGTGCTTCTTCCTATGATTTAGCGTCTTCTTCCTCAGCCATGTCCTGTATACCCTTTTCTTCCTCAACATCTTCTAATTCAACTACCTCTTCAGCTGAGGCGTGTTCAGGTGGGTTTGCCTCTTCCTGATTCCTCTCTTGCAATGTGGTTCCAGACCTTAGGGTGATGGCATTAATGCCACCCTTTGGATTGGGTAATGGTTGAGAGGGGAGTCCACCAGAGCTTGAGGACTGGTTGTTGGAGTTGTTCATTGATTCAATCTGTGAGACAAGGGCTTGCAAAGTAGAAGCCAGACCATTCAGAGTACCAGTAAAGTTATTTTCCATGGCCTGTTGTCTCTTATCAATAGATTGTAGTAACTCATCATTAGGAGACGAAGAGGGATAAGTGATCTGAGAGGTCTGCTGAGTTGCTTGAGGCTGTCTTAGATGAAATGCTCTGTAGGCTTGATTCTGATTTTGCTGCCTGAAGTTGTTATTGTTATTCCACCTCTGATTTCCATTGTTATCTCTGCCTCCTCTGTTATAATTGTCCCTCCAACCCTGGTTAGAATTATCTCTCCAGCCTTGGTTAGAGTTATCCTGCCATCCGTGGTTATAGCTGCTACCTTGATTGTACCATTGATTGGGGCGGTCATAGAAGTTATGAGTGGCTTCTACAGTGTGGTCTTTCGGTTGGAGTTGCAGACACTCATCAGTGTAATGACTGTAATCTGCACAGATTCCGCATACTCTTTGTGGAACCAACTGCTGGTTGTGCTGTGGTGGGGAAGACTGAACTTGCTGAGCCTGTTGTTGACT
The DNA here is from genome assembly GCF_000817695.3 of Arachis duranensis. NCBI lineage: Eukaryota > Viridiplantae > Streptophyta > Magnoliopsida > Fabales > Fabaceae > Arachis > Arachis duranensis. The sequence goes on along the minus strand of NW_026265004.1, from coordinate 6,404 downwards.
TAGCTGCATCTGCTTCAGCAAGTTAGTCATTTCACATAAGCTCTAAGCTATAGCAGCAGTCTCTTTGCTAGTGGATACTTCTGTGACAGCTCTTAACCGACTCTGTTTCTGCCTGTGATTCCTAGTAGATTCCGCTAAGTTACTGATTAATTGCCATGCTTCTTCTGTAGTCTTGTACTTTTTCATAGACCCATTGCTAGCACCTTCCAATGTGGTCCTATCTTGAGATTTCATGCCCTGTGTAAAGTAGCCGAGCAATACTATCTTGTTAATCATATGGCAGGGACATGCTTCTAGAAGATTATAGAAGCGTTCCAAGTATTCATAGAGAGTTTCAGATTCATCCTGAACGATCATGGACATGTCTTTCCTCAATTTATCGGCAACCTCAGCTGGGAAGAATTTCTCCAAGAATTCTCTTCTAAGCGTATCCCAGTTGGAAACAGTCGTTCCGGGTTGAGTCAAGTACCACTCTCTTGCCTTTCCCTCAAGAGAGAATGAAAAGGCTTTTAACAGAATGGAGATTTCATCAGTGCCATCATGCTTAACAGTAGAACAGGCAGTCTGAAAATCCCTAAGGTGCTTGATAGGCTCTTGAGCAGGTAAGCCATGAAACTTGGGCATCAAGTTGAGTAGCGAAGATTTTATTTTGAAATCCACAGCCACTGCTGGGTGGTGTGCTTGGAATGGTTGTAGTGTAAAATCAGGGGCTCCTTCCTCCTGGATAGTGACTCTCCTGGGTGCTGCCATGTCACCTGCACGTAAATCAACTGGATCAGTAGAGAGGGAGTTTGTTTCTTCCTTAGATGACATTTCAGGTTTGTCATCAGAGAGGACTCGCCGACGCTGAGCTTGCCTTATACGTGAAAGAGTTCTTTCAATCTCAGGGTCAAATACTGGCAAGCTTGGATCAGGAATTGAACGCGTCATTTAACGAAAGAAACGTACAGCTCATAGTGACAAAATAAAAAGAAAAATTGCAATTAAATAAATGCCAATCAATAAATTAGCACACTGTTACAACTCCCCGGCAATGACGCCAAAAATTGACGTGGCGGAAATTGGCGAGTTAAGAATTTATTAATAGAAATACGTTGCAAGTACAGTCCTTAACCAGCCGAAAATCCACTTATCAATTTAAAAGGGTTGTCATAATATTGAAATTAAAATACTGGGAGTATGAATCCCAGGTCGTCTCCCAACGAGTTGCAGAGAAATGTGCTAATTTATCAATCAGGTGTTTTCAAAAATGGTTGAGTTGATAAACAGGAAATTAAATAAGAGAATTTAATTAATCTTAAATAAAAGCCTTGACTGGGAGTAGATTAGTTGGAAGCCCTATTCTTGTTGAAGTAATCTCAAGATTTATTAATAATTCGAAGTTGCTCTGCTTAGTTAGTGGTGGACGAAATTGTGATCACTATTATTTGAGTTGCATTCATCAACTTGGTACTGTAGTGGTGGACGAAATTGTGATCCTTTTTTCTTGTAATTGGATTTTAGAAATTGGCACGAGTGAACACAACTCCGTTCAACTAACCAGCAAGTGTACTGGGTCGTCCAAGTAATACCTTACGTGAGTAAGGGTCGAATCCACAGAGATTATTGGTTTGAAGCAATCAATATTTATTTTATTAATCTTAGTCAGGATGTCAATAGGATTATTTGGATTAAAAGTGAAATTACTGGATTTGATAAAAGAGGGAACAATGTTACTTTGATTTGCAGCACTGAGGAATATGTTGGAGTTTTGGAGATGCTTTGTCCTCTGACTTCAACTCTTCCTTGAAATCCTCTTCTCACACGCAAGTTCCTTCCATGGCAAGCTCTATGTAGGGCGTCACCGTTGTCAGTGGCTACTTCCCATCCTCGCAGTGAAAACTATGCTCACGCACTCTGTCACAGTACGGCTAATCACCGGTTGGTTCCCGCTCCTACTGGAATAGAATCACTCTTTTGCGTCTGTCACTAACGCCCAGCAGGTTAAAGTTTGAAGCACGTCACAGTCATTCAATCCCAGAATCCTACTCAGAATACCACAGACAAGGTTTAGACTTTCCGGATTCTCATGAATGCTGCCATCAATCCAGCTTATACCACGAAGATTCTGTTGGGGAATCTAAGAGATATTCATTCAATCTGATGTAGAACGGAGGTGGTTGTCAGGCACACGTTCATGGGTTGAGGAAGGTGATGAGTGTCACGGATCATCACCTTCTCCACAATTAAGCGCGAATAAACATCTTAGATAAGAACAAGCGTGTTTGAATGGAAAACAAAGGAATTGTATTAAATCATCAAGACGCTGCAGAGCTCCTCACCCCCAAAAATGGAGTTTAGAGACTCATGCCGTCACAAAGTATGTAATT
>NW_026265004.1:0-554 GCF_000817695.3 Arachis duranensis | reverse complement strand
AATTGGAAAGCCATTTGTTCTTTTGGGTTAAGATAAATCTAAAAAATTTGCAATCATTGGATTTTAGAAATTAGGATAAACCTTTTGTAATTGAGAGTGATAATTTGAATTATGTTTATGCAAGAAATCAAGAATTGAAACATAAAAATTTTGAAAAAATGCAAAGAAAAACGAAAATGTACCTCCTCCCACCATCCTGGCGTTAAACGCCCACATGGTGCATGGTTTGGGCGTTTAACGCCCACATGTTGCTTCTCCTGGGCGTTTAACGCCCAGAAGATGCTCCTTTCTGGCGTTTAACGCCCAGAAGGCTACCCTTACTGGCGTTAAACGCCCAGTAGGTGCTTCTTTTGGGCGTTTAACGCCCAAAGTGTTTCTTACTGGCTTTTTCATGCCAGTGAGCTTCCAAATTTCTCTGTAACTCTTGGGACTTCAGTAAATTTGCTATTTCACCTTTGAAGATATTTAGACTTAAACCTATAAAGAAAAGAAAATTTATTTAATCAGTAAATAAACTTTGTAAATGGCTGGGTTGCCTCCCAGCAAGCGCTTCT
>NW_026265003.1:41516-49540 GCF_000817695.3 Arachis duranensis | reverse complement strand
TACGCATTAGACTGATTGGACCACTTAATGGGACCCCTTTGGCTTGGCTATTCTGGGCCTTCTTCTATTCGTACCTGCTTCCGTTTCTCCCCCCGCCATTAAATTCAATTCTTTCAGGTCCAGGCCTCAGGCACAGACCAGAAACTTAACTGATACGAAAAACTAAATAAAGCACAAAAAAAAGTCACTAAACAGCTTTGCTTGCATGGAAGGCAATTGCGTTAGAGAATCCTAATCCGGGGATTTGTTCCAGTAATGGCATAAACGTCCCGGAAAGATCTGATATGAAATCTGATCTGGATCTAACCAGTAACCCTGCATTCAAGCTGAATAAAGTCTGTCTAACTCCAACCATGCTTTTACACACGCACCGTGTACGAAAAGGTTCCTCTCGACTGTCAAGAAAGCATTATCAATACAGGAAGCAAAGAATGCCCGGATGACCCGATTGTACTAGCCTTATTCCATTCCAGTACTGTAATAAGCTAGCACAATAAGGGCCTTCGAGCAGCAAGCCGGGGGGACAGTCTTTTAGTTTTTTAGTTCTTTACTCTACGCTAATAACATAAGTTAGTAGACTAGCTTCGCTCTTCTTATAATGCTTGTGAGTAAGTAACTCTATGAAAGCCCTGCCCTTTAGAGAGCCCCTTCTACTACTATAGCAAAGCTATTGGATTAAAGCTAGGATAGGCGCCTGGGTGCTTTAATGGATTTTGGTAGCGGATCTTGCTGTTAGACGAAGTGGAGCAAGGAAATGCCCTGCCCGAAATAAGGCTACGGAACGTAGTTAGTGCTTCCCAGTTGTGGAGCAGGAAGGTATTCCCTGCTAGTTTTTAAGTTCCTTCTAATCTTCTTTTTTGCGCTGGTTGTTAAAGCTCTTTCTATCTTAGCATTACGAGGAAAATGAAAAATGGAGGTTCAGTCCCTTTATTACAGGGGCGGAGTTGCCAAAGAGAGTATCAGATCGAGATGAAAAGACGCTAGAGATGCTGAAGAAAGAGGACAGATAGGAATGCCAGGTTAGCATTTTTTTGGTATTTTCTGGGAACCTATGTGATTGTGGCTCCAACCTCTAAACCAAGGATGGTATCTAAAAATGGCCAATCATTTGCCGCGCCCCCTTACTCTAACATCGAAAGGAGCATATGCTGGGCTTCCACTGTGACTGCCATTGGATTGAAAACTTATAACATGGCGGTGATGAAAGGGCAGGAACAAGTAGTAAAGTTACATGGTCCCTTCTGGTTGCTGCAGTTGTGGTTGTGGGCATTTGAAAGAGTTAAGGACATTAGTCCGCCACCTCATTCTAAACCCTCGGAGGTTTTTCCAGGTCCGAAGGAGTATCTTATGTAAGATTCTTGCACAAGGGATGAGAGCGAAGAAAGCGCATAGGGCGATAAATGATCCTGCACTATCCGTTTTTCACTAAAAGAAAGGCCTTCTTAAATCTTTCTTATAATAAGATTTCATATAATAAGAAGTCGTTAAAGCTAAGGGTTGGCCATTACTATAAGGGAAAGGTAAAGGACTCACTCTAACTCTAGTCAGGAATAGAGAAAGCCGAAGGTTGGATCAAGGGATCGAAATGAAAGACAAATAAAATTCCTATATCCCCTAAGCTGCTACAAATCGAATAGAAAGTGTTGTCGGGCCTACCTATCTCTTTGGAAGAAGGATATCTCATAGTTGACAGATCCGATCTTATCTCCGTCTTTTTGTTCTCTTTTGCCTCCCGAGAATTCACATCATCATTTTTCTATTAGTTAGTAAGGTCTGATCTACTCTATTTCTATATAAAAGCACTGCCAAGTCCAAAGGAGTGAAGCAAGAGGTCTTTAATGAAAGAAAAGGGGCAAGTTCAGAGAGGAATTCCCGAAAGATCTTAAAATCGGATGGGATCCTAAGTACTATGTACGCTAAACTTTTGAGCCCCCGCCTTCCCTAGGAGCAGAACATAAAGGATATCCTTATCTGTCAGGACGGAAGATTTTGTTCTTCATTCGCTTTGGTGAAGACTGATATCAGATAGCCGTACCGTCATCTCCTTCAATTTCAATTTGTTTAATGACCGACCCACTAATACAATAAATTTCCCCGGAACACAAGACCTAGACTTTACAACCCCCGAAAATGAAAACGTTCATGAGAAGCCACAGTTGCATGAAATCTGGTGTGGTCAATCACATCGAAAAGTTGTCTTAACAGCGACATCCATTTTGCACTCGAAGATCTAGCGGGCCTGGGCCCAATTTGAAAGGGACCAAAAGGCAAAACCTATGGAAAGAAATTTCGACATTACTTAGCCCCTTTTCTTGCTTGACAGAGTGTGGTGTGGTGTGAACAGAATGTCCTGTTCAAAACTAGAATTTACTTAGCTTAGAATAAGAAGAAGTTCGAAAGCCAATCATAGAAGGCTAGGCACCTAGATTGCTAGACCCTTTTTTCTTTGCTACCTTGTTCAAAGCACTTTCTATTTATGGTTCTGACTTTATGAATTCAGCTTTTGTTACTTATGCCAGAAATAGAGTCGGCGGGTCGTCCCAGAATCCTCTCTCTCTTCGCGATTTCCTTGACTGTAATCTTACCTTTTTCCGGGACCCGGCGTTTATCGCACTGCTGCCACCAAGAACGCGCCCCCCCGAGCATTTCACAATTCCTTAGAAGAATCCAAATACAGCACATGACGCTTTCCATTAGATTGTCAGCGACAAACACTAAATCATTCCTAGGTACAATGAAAAATTACGTAAAAGAAATGCTAAAACTCCCATACTAAACCAGCTTTTAGTTAAAATTGTTTCCAAAGAGAAAAATCTGGTAGCCTTTCAGATCCCGTTGATCATATAACTGGGAGGGAACGTGTCACATTAGAGGTGAACGATCTGAGATGTCCGATAATTACCACGATGAGGCTGGTCCCTCTTTCATTTTAGTAGACTAAACTATGAATATGAATGAAGAAATGAATGAATGCCGGGCTCTTTCTTTTACTGCTAACCCCAAGAAGTTTCTTAATGCTTCTATTTTCTGTTTCGTCGAGCCCCGTGTGGTCCTCCTTTTAGTGTGGGTTCCATTGGATGAATCTCTCAAGTCAAGGTTCACGTACATAGCAGCAAGAATGGTGCAGCGCCTATTTCTCGTTCTCGCTCGGGAGCCAAAACGAACACGCCTGCTACCTACTGTACTGGACCCTCGACCAGGCATTCTACCCTTGTCGAATCGGAACCAACCACCACTGTATTGCGCTCGAACAGTTGAGCGGCCGCCGGCCAGCTACTTCCGTACCGTACACGATATAGATTCATTCTTCGTACGTGGTCCAACTTCACAACCCTTCGCGGGTTGGTCAGAAGTCAGTCTTGTTTGGTAGGACTCTATTGGACAAAGCAAAGAAAAGAGAGTGCTCGACCGGCCAACAAAGACCGTAATTACATAGATAACAGCTCCTCCCTTTCTCCGTCTTTAAGGCTTTAAGGCGAACCGTATAGCGGCCGGAAAGAAAGACGACCTCACCTTCTCGTAGATGGTGTCAGTGAGAGCTACTTGAGTATCCTCCGTTGACCTTCTTTTGTAGATAGAATCCTCAATGAGTGGAAACAGGCAACCTTACTAATAAAGGTGCGCTTGTTGAGTAAGGCCTCTTGCAGGAGTGCTAACGCGCGCCCTTATTCTTCGCTTGCTCCGCAGTACGAGCCTCATACAGAGCAGCGCCCCTTTAATATGATGAGGAGAAGAGGTCTTTTCTGCACCAATCTTTATTTACTACTTATCTATTTTGGGTGTATAGCTCAGTTGGTAGAGCATTGGGCTTTTAACCTAATGGTCGCAGGTTCAAGTCCTGCTATACCCAAACCTACCTTACACTATACCTATTTATTAATTAATAAGGATGCGTAGTAACGTTCAAAGATCACTCTTTGGCCTTAAGACTCGCTGAAGCGACTTCGCCCTTTAAGTGAGAAGGGGGTGAGGTAAGGAGTAGTATAAGAGTGGCTCGGTAGGATTTCTCCCAGGGAATTCTGTCACATCCCTATAGTATAGCCAGAGTTAGTCGTTGGAGTTTTTTTGCCCTTTCCATTCCGTTCGAAGATTATGCAAAAAAAAAACTTACTAACGCTTCCCTTTTTTTACTATTTATATAGAATTTAAGAAACTACAAAGTCTCGCTCAAGGAAAAAGTGACAGCTCAGCTACATCACCTCTTGCTTTGTCGCTACCGTTGGGATTACTGAGAACAGGAATGCTATAGAAACGAAAAGGAAAACTAAGCATTTCTCCAGTGGGGTTCCGGGCACTAGCTCAGCAACAACAAGGTGCGGCAACTCCCGACAAGAAAAACCTTTGTGTTAGGCGACTGTAAACTAGCCAACTGGGATTGGATCTTTGAACAGCTAGGGCTCTCTAAAGCTGGGAAGAACTAAGTCATTGTAAAGACGTTCCCTTATTCCATCAATCACTAGACTCACTATACAGGATTTGACCTAACGGGACTCTTCCTGCTTCATTCAACTCAGAGAAGCAAGTCTAATTCTCTCGGACTCCATCCTTTCAACTTCCTGACGCTTTTGAAAGTAAGTAGCTTCTAGTGCCGTGCTACTCGTCGGACTAAAAGGTCAGTCCAGTGATTGAGGCTGCTTGCCCGAATCGACTGATACTTCCCTACGCTGGTTGGCTTGAGGCTCCTAGGAAGTCAGTTCTGCTTTCTTGCTTTGGCTAGAAGGGAAGGGGGAAGAGAATCGTCCTTTGTTGGAGGCTTTCAATTTCCTTCAATTTCTCCCGCTTAAGACTCGAATTCTAAATGGACTCTTGTGGAAGATAGTAAGGCACTAATACCCGAAAGCAAGAAGGACTCTAAATGAGCGAGAAGAAAGGCGCCCCACCGGCTCACTGACTTTCGATTCTTACCCGTCATTCTTATAACCTTCACCTGTAATCCGCGGGGGACTTCCTTGTTGTGTTGACCAGGTAAAGGAAAAACCTAGCAAACCCAACTCAAAGCATGGGGAGCCCTATACTTCTATTCCAGGAGATTACCTGTTTTAGAAGTATACGCACCAAGTAAAACAAAATCCAATTATGCAAATAATAACAGGATCGGCCGATCGATACCGTATGGAAAGAGGAAGAAGAGAAGAACGAAGCTGTCTGCCGGTGAGAATGCGGTATTGCTTTACGCGGTCTCAGTCTCAGCAGTCGTGACCTTGCTCCGATATGAGTTGATAAGTATCCCGGGCCCCATACTAGTTGCCTAGTCCCGTTCCACTCTTCTCTCAATGTCAGTGCTTGGGTTGAGGGTACAGCTATATCACCTTTCAGCTTCTAAGTCTGCTATGCATGAAAGCTAGGAGGCATGATATATCGTATTAAAGAGACTGCGTGGCTTGTTGGAGAAAGAGTGGAAGGATTCTAGCCAAGACGGAGACGCAAGCTTGCGAGTTTGAGGGATAGGGCATTGGATGTTATAAATTAGTTCGCGGATTGGTCTTCATTGCGCGCCACCCGGCTGGTAAGAATAAGAGATTTTCCGCTAGTGTAGCTTGGTCAACAATTTGGAGAGTTTGCTTTTCTTTCAAGCAGTCTGTCTGATCAAATCAGAACGCTCCTGGTGTTCGAACTTGTCATTACCGGCCGGCTCCGGACCGAAAAGACCTAACGGAGTAATCCCTTATCTCGGATCGGAGATGCTAACGGGGCAGGAATCGAAGTGGGGGACCTATCTACCGCCTGTGTCTATCTCCTGTCAAGTATGCTCCCCAGACATAGACTACGTACAGGGTAGTACTCTTGGATATAAGATCACCGCGTGAACGTGAACATAACATTAAGTTACGAATGTAACTCCCGAGGGATCGACCACTATTCTAAATAAAGTAAGGCGGAGAACTTTTGTTCATTGGAGCGCCGGAGTGCGGAGGTTGTTCCCACCATTGAAGTCAGAGTGTGGGACTGAGCCTTCCGAATGATAAAGAAAAAAATAGTGCTTAGTTTCGTTGGAAAAACCAACGCTAATATCATATTTCGCCCAACTTCTAAGGATAGATAGAAAAGGTTGATAGAACCATCTACATTCTTAAAAGAAAAAGAGAGCATTTAACAAAGAAAGGACATTATGATTAACGAACTCATACAGGCCGTAGAGCCCTTTTTAGAGGTAGAGGTATTTCAAGACATGTCGAACCCGGGGAGGGGCTACCGCAGGTTCCCGTGGAAGGAACTTCGATGGTCGAAGGGGAGGTATCCCAGCAATTTGGGCTGCTTTAGAAAAAAAGGATTGGGAAGATCTTATCAGGTCTAAGGAGTGGCGGCAAAGCTGAATAGGAAAGGGGAAGCCCCCATGGAACTAACAACTCTCTAGTCATTAATGGTCTCATTGGTACCCTTTCTTCTTGTCCCGAAAGCTTTTATTTCATAGAACGACTTGCCCCACTGTCATATTAATTTCCTCTTCAAGCTTGGAGGATGAATCCACCTCCCCCTCAGTGGAAATTCCACTTTCTTCAGATAGATTCCTTACGATCTGGAGAGGATCCTTCAAAGCATCCAAGTTCTGGCTAACTGCCACAAGACTTTGATCTAGAAAAGTATGCGGATCCCGGAGTGCTTTGAGAATCACCTCTTGTCAAAGCCTTAAACTGGATGTGGGGGCAATTTCAGTACTTAGGCTCTGAGACCGGGAACCCTCATTGGCAGAGCACCGAGTAGGTTTTTAAGAGAACCGAGCAATGCACGACGCGCAAGGCGCGAGGAGCCACTCGAAGTAGAGACCGAACTGATTGGGGGCAACTGAGGAAGAAGGTTCGTATACGTAAGAATACTGGCAAATTCAGGCAAGATTAAATTAAGGATAAGGGACATTCCCTTAGCAGAACTGCTTGGTTTCAAGGGAGAAATCGGAGTCACCGTGTGAGAAGCTTGGGTACCTTCACCGGGGGATCCTTAAGAGGGAGCCACAGAAGCAGAAGCTAACGGAGCCGGAATATTGGAGCCAAAGGATACCGCCTTCTCAACTGTCTTTTCTACATGTTTACCAGGCATTGCTGGCTCAGGGGAAGACGGGCTCTCTGAATCGTCGTTTTTTCTAGGGCCACCCAGACTTTGTTTTCCCTTCAGCTCAGCCCCCTTTCATTCGCTTGCCCTCTTTCAGTCCTTCTGGAAAAGATTCGTTACCCGATTATGACTTGCTTCTCAAGAAGCTACTAATTTGAATGGACGCTTCCTAACCACCGCACCGGTATCTATATTAAGTCACGAAGGCTACAACTGGGACTAAAAAGAGAATACAAAAGGGAATCTCTCAGGCCTGTCCGCCACAACCGGAAAAGGGACCTGCTGTACAAATCTTTCATTTAAGTCTTTTGTTGGGAGGAATTTCCTGCCTTGCCCTCTTGCTGTATATCAGTTCTCGCTTATCCAGCCGAAAGAAAAATCTCTACGATCTCCAAAGCCGACTTCCACTAGTGCCTCACACGGGAACGCTCTCACCGTACGCTAGAAAAAAGAATAAGATGCCAACAAGTAAAGATTCTGCCACCGGAAATGGAGAAGCCAATCCTGCATAATAATGAAAGGATGCCGCCACCAAATGAAGACAAGACCCACCATAGGGAGAAGGAGCAATTAGAGCACTGCAGTTCCCGTCCTTATAGTTCTCGTCCTGCCTTCCCAACAGGACAGACAGGTTTGCGACTGTCGGAGGTTCGAAATGAATGGGGAAGGTTCAAGTATACGTCACGTTGCAATACGGATAATTGAAAGAGTGCCAATTGACCCAACTAGCGAGTCTGTTTACTGAGTCGGCTTAGCACGGGAGCTTAAGGTAGAAGGCAAAGTTTGAAAAGAAGTCGGTGATAGGTTCTTCGTCGATGGCTTGGCTTTAGGTCTATGTTATGGCGAATGGAAGCGCGGATTAGCAGGTGTCCGCTTGACTCAGTCATAGTCTAGCCGACCAACTGGTAGGCACTCGAAGCCTATGTTCACTATTTCAAAAAGAATTCAAATAAAATTGATGCACAAAACAGGGAAAG
>NW_026265003.1:17431-30858 GCF_000817695.3 Arachis duranensis | reverse complement strand
TCAATTCATCACTTTTCAACTTTACTTCACTTTCAAGTTATTCCCATCTCCTAATTTCATCTGATTATCAGGTTTAATACTACTATTTATAACTAAATGAATGAAAACAGAGGTTTAGAGGTTTGAAATAGGTTTTAAAACTTCAAAAATCTTGTTTGCTAGGACAGAGACCACGCATACGCGTGGCTCACGCTTGCGCGTGGGAGTGTGAAATTGCAGCTCGCGCGCGCGTCTCTTTGTCATGCGTACGTGTGGGTGAAGACTTCATGTCACGCGTGCGCGTGGGTCACGCGTATGCGTGGGCGTGCGTTCTTAAAAAAAAAAAAGAATCAGTAGCAAAGCTACAGAGTTGCAACCAAAAACCAGTTTTAAGTTCCAATCTTCCAACACCCATAACTTCTTCAATTTGAAATTATTTTCACTTGTTTTTCGAATGGCATAAACTTTCATAAACCCAATTTTCATTTTAAAACAAATTGGAAGCAAATTGAGGATCCAAAAATCAGGTTATGCCCGCCGAAGTTCGAAAACCAACTTTTTGCAAAACCCCCTTCAAACCTTATTTACATCCAAAATTTCCATTCCCTTCCTTACCAAACTTACCATTCCAACTTTATATACCAGTAACAAGACTTAACACAATTCTACACCATACTCTACACCATGCTTTCAATCACCATTCATTACCATTGTACATTTTAACAAATTCATCATGGCTTTATTCAATATATTTGCAATCTCATAGCCACCAACTTACTCCTGCTTCATTGTTACCTCAATATAATAACAACCTCCATCACATAATCAAATCACATCATAAATATCAAGGACACTAAGTATTGTACATTTCCATGCGTTTCAGCTTATCTTATGGTCATCTAACCTAGGTTTTTACAGAACCTTACATATTAAATACAAAAAACCTAAATCATACCTTGACCGATTCCCACGTAACGATCAAGGCAATTTAATTAAAACAAACACAGCCCCTCAAAATCCAATAAACACTAGGCTCAGCTTCCTCCAAGTTCCAATATTAACAATTTCAAGTTTCAATTATTTATTCATAACCTAATACATATTCAAAACACATATATATATATAGGAGCTTCTCTTGAGGAAATAACGCGCTGATCTAGCCGCCAGCGGAACCACAAAGGACTATCGAAATTTTTTTTTGTCGATAAGCTCCAATTGCATCATAGGAATTACAAAAAAGGGTTTTTTTTCGTATATCTATTCCTCAATGGATAGTTTTGGTCCTGTTGAAAATACCAGTGCAAGTGAAGACCCAATTTTGATTGATATGGAAAAAGACTTTCCTAGCTGGAATGATAGTGACAATTCTAGTTACAGTAATGTTGATTATTTAGTCGGTGTCAGGAACATTAGAAATTTCCTATCTGATAAAATTCTTTTAGTTAGGGATAACAATAGCCAAAGGAACCGTTATTCCATATATTTTGATATTGAAAATCAATTTTTGGAGATTTCTAATGATCCTTCTTTTCTAAGTGAACCAGAAAGTCTTTTTGATAGTTATAATAAGAATTCTAGCTATCTGAATAATGTCTCTAAGAGACATGAGAATCATTACATGTATGATACTAAATCGAGTTGGAAAAATGGCATTCATAATTGCATTGAAAGTTATCTTCGTTCTCAAATCTGTATTGTTAGTCACATTTTAGGTGAAAGTGATAAATACAATGACAGTTACTTTTATACTTCTATTTGTGGTAAGGGCGGAAATAGTAGTGAAAGCGAGGGTTCTTCCATAAAAACAACTATCACGAATGAGAATTTAACTAAAAGAGAGGATTCTAAAGATCTCGATGAAACTCAAAAATACAAGCATTTATGGATTGAATGCGAAAATTGTTATGGATTAAATTATAGGAAATTTTTTAAATCAAAAATGAATATTTGTGAACACTGTGGATATCATTTGAAAATGAGCAGTTCAGATAGAATCGAACTTTCGATTGATCCAGGTACTTGGAATCCTATGGATGAAGACATGGTCTCTATGGATCCCATTGAATTTCATTCGGAAGAGGAATCCGAATCCTATAAGAATCGTATGGACTCTTATCAAAGAAAGACAGGATTAACTGAGGCTGTTCAAACAGGCACAGGTCAACTAAACGGGATTCCTGTAGCAATTGGGATCATGGATTTTCAGTTTATGGGGGGTAGTATGGGATCTGTAGTAGGCGAGAAAATAACCCGTTTGGTCGAACATGCTGGCAATCAACTTTTACCTCTTATTCTAGTATGTGCGTCCGGAGGAGCACGTATGCAAGAAGGAAGTCTGAGCTTGATGCAAATGGCTAAAATATCTTCTGCTTTATATGAGTATCAAAAAAATAAAAGGTTATTCTATGTATCCATCCTTACATCTCCTACTACTGGTGGGGTGACCGCCAGTTTCGGCATGTTGGGCGATATCATTATTGCCGAACCCGATGCTTACATTGCATTTGCGGGTAAAAGAGTAATTGAACAAACGTTGAATACGACAATACCCGAAGGTTCACAAGTAGCTGAATATTTATTCCAAAAGGGCTTATTTGATTCAATCGTACCGCGTAATCCTTTAAAAGGGGTTTTAAGTGAGTTATTTCAGCTCCATGCTTTCTTCCCTTTGTGAAAAATTTAGCAGAACTTAAAAGATTTTTTTTCTTTTTCCAAATAAAAAAATTTAAAAGTGTATTATCATACCTATGTTCCTTGCGGAAATAGAAGGCGAAATCAATCCATTTTTTTAGTTCTACGTTTTACATTCATTCTTTCTATTTTTTTATTATTTTAATAATATATTATTATATATAGAATTAGATTCTATTTTATACTCCTCAATATACTTTTTTCTACTCATCCTATTCCTATTTACTGAATATATCATACTTACATGCATCATTAACCAAGGTTTTTTGTTAATATAGGAGGATTTGACGACTTTCCTGCTACTCCTAGTAGGAGAAGGACAAAGAACAGAGGAAAGAGACATAGGATAGACGAAAGATGGAGAGAAAGAGTATAATCCATTTTTAACCCCTCGCAACAAGTTCAGTTTGAAACCGAATTCCTTCCTTACTGCAGTAGCCGTAGTAGTAGCAGTAGGAATAGTCGCCAAATAGACGGAATTAGTCTTAGTGCCGTAGTTGGATTACCTTCCTCACCTTCCCTTTGTCCCTTAACTGCTGACAGCAAGCATTCCTGGAGCAAGTAATCTGCCAAAGAATAGAAAAGAGAGGTTGATCGCTGTCTTTATGAGTTCGTGATGAGACGGAGATCTCAATCAAGGGCTCTGAAAGCAACTCTTGAACCCCAGGAGAGGGAACTCAATAGGTAGAGGCTATAGAACCGTTAGGCTAGGCCAATTCTACTTCATTTGTTTGCTTCGGTTTACCTTCTTTCAGTGGTAGCTTTTGTGTCTAGCTCGTTCTCTTATTCCCAGCTCGAAAGAAAAATGCTTTAATCTAAGATCCCCCTGAGCCTGCTAACTCAACTCTTCTTTCTTAGCAATGATCTGTTATCAATGAATTTCTTCCTTACCGGAATTCGGAGATAGGACTTAGCCGGGTATTTGACTTCAGCTTAGCTGCTTAGCGAATGCTATATTTAGCCCTTTCCGGCCCGGGTCCGGGTATAGGTAGTAAGTATTGAGACATGTAATTACGTTCGGATCGGGCTACATGCTTGTTGACCAAATTTTGTGAAGATCCTCTGTTAGCTACGATAAGCCACTATAGGATCGTAGAAAGTGTGTTCTCAGTTATTCAAGGAGCGAAAGGGCTCAGCAACACCGACGTGGGCATTCGGTAAAACTAAACCATTTCAAGCGCTCCCATATGCACACCGCATCTTAGGGCTATTTCAATGTAGTATAGTTCTAAAAAAGTGGTTCATTCGCCCCGGATTCCACCCTACTATGGCATAGTCAAACTCTTTGTTCTCATAACAGAGAACCGGCCCTTAGCCTTAGTTGGAAGCTAAGGCATAGGACCTATGCTATGATAGGGTTCTCCGCTTCATCGATCTCCCCTTCCGCCTTTAGTATTTGAATGGATGCTGCTTTAGCTGAGTTGATTATGGAAGAGACCCGGTTAGCCCCGCGGGTGCCCGCATCCTTAGGCAGTATGGATTCTGTTTTAGCTGCTGCCGGCTTCAGCCCATAATTGGGTGGTACATGCATTTGAACCTCTTTTTCCTTAAGGAGCTCCAGTTTGATCAGTACTTCGTTCTTGGGAAGCCCTTCAAGGAATCGTTTCTTTTGTTAAGCAAGCTAGAATGTGTTTTCTGCTGCTATCAGGAGTTCCTGACCCAAGGAGCTACTTCTTCGTTGAGCTATGACCTTCTTGTGATCTACCTGCCTTACTAGCTGTACTGTTGGTCGCTTACCTCTTTCTCCGGATTGGAACTTAGCCCTAGATTCAGTATCTGGTATGAGATGAGTGTATGGTGATACACATTTCCAAAGAGAGAATGGAGGACTGAAAGAAGGCTAAGGAGCTGCTACAATAGCATTAGCGCTTCCAGGCACGCTTGCCTATCACTTCTGCTTCCTTCATCCTACTCTACTTCTCTTTCTTTAGCAAAAGCTTCGGCCTTAGGTCTGAGAGCTGTGGTACTATAGACATCATATCTAGTGAGTCTTATTATTTCTTCGCCTTTGGCTTTCGTCCTCTTAACATGCTTCAGCCTTCATCTTTCTTAGGACTAACGGCTATCTATTCCGGCTTATTTCACTTGAATAGCTTATTTCAAAAGAATAAATAGGTATTCAGTGAGTGACTCTTTCCGTCTTTTGTTTAGGTTCATTACGTGTGAGTTTCGTCTCTTTATCAGTGAAAGTGAATTCGGTTTATTAATTGCTTAAGGATAGTCCTTCCCCCAGGTGTAAAGTCTGATGTTCGATGATCCCCGGGTGAAACCCTCAGGCTCGACTCCCAAAAGAAGGGTAGTCAAAGACTACCTCTTTCTCCTGGCCTGGCTGGCTCTCCTACCTGGGATCCCGACTATCATCCATATCCGTAAGCATTCCAAAACCGACCCTTGTTGGAAGGAAGGCTTACTGCTTTTTGGTTGTTGCAAGGGAATAGCTTAGCTTTCCGGTTGTCTGCTAGCCTGTGTAATAGTAAGTAATAGCCCCCAAGGGCTTATCTTCTTCTAGCATCTCCCGTAGCGGAGAAGGGACCATTGACTTTGCTTCGAATCAATCCTATCATCAGTAGGGGCCTAATGCCAGTCTTCGAGGCAAGCGAATCGAATCGGACTAAAAGGAATAGGTTTCCTATCCCCTAGGTGGCAGAGCTGCCTTTAGAGTTTAGAGTAGAGCTCACTTCCCCACTCGGTTCCTAATCTGTGGATTACTAAAAGACTCCCGATACCGGACATTACGCATTAGACTGATTGGACCACTTAATGGGACCCCTTTGGCTTGGCTATTCTGGGCCTTCTTCTATTCGTACCTGCTTCCGTTTCTCCCCCCGCCATTAAATTCAATTCTTTCAGGTCCAGGCCTCAGGCACAGACCAGAAACTTAACTGATACGAAAAACTAAATAAAGCACAAAAAAAAGTCACTAAACAGCTTTGCTTGCATGGAAGGCAATTGCGTTAGAGAATCCTAATCCGGGGATTTGTTCCAGTAATGGCATAAACGTCCCGGAAAGATCTGATATGAAATCTGATCTGGATCTAACCAGTAACCCTGCATTCAAGCTGAATAAAGTCTGTCTAACTCCAACCATGCTTTTACACACGCACCGTGTACGAAAAGGTTCCTCTCGACTGTCAAGAAAGCATTATCAATACAGGAAGCAAAGAATGCCCGGATGACCCGATTGTACTAGCCTTATTCCATTCCAGTACTGTAATAAGCTAGCACAATAAGGGCCTTCGAGCAGCAAGCCGGGGGGACAGTCTTTTAGTTTTTTAGTTCTTTACTCTACGCTAATAACATAAGTTAGTAGACTAGCTTCGCTCTTCTTATAATGCTTGTGAGTAAGTAACTCTATGAAAGCCCTGCCCTTTAGAGAGCCCCTTCTACTACTATAGCAAAGCTATTGGATTAAAGCTAGGATAGGCGCCTGGGTGCTTTAATGGATTTTGGTAGCGGATCTTGCTGTTAGACGAAGTGGAGCAAGGAAATGCCCTGCCCGAAATAAGGCTACGGAACGTAGTTAGTGCTTCCCAGTTGTGGAGCAGGAAGGTATTCCCTGCTAGTTTTTAAGTTCCTTCTAATCTTCTTTTTTGCGCTGGTTGTTAAAGCTCTTTCTATCTTAGCATTACGAGGAAAATGAAAAATGGAGGTTCAGTCCCTTTATTACAGGGGCGGAGTTGCCAAAGAGAGTATCAGATCGAGATGAAAAGACGCTAGAGATGCTGAAGAAAGAGGACAGATAGGAATGCCAGGTTAGCATTTTTTTGGTATTTTCTGGGAACCTATGTGATTGTGGCTCCAACCTCTAAACCAAGGATGGTATCTAAAAATGGCCAATCATTTGCCGCGCCCCCTTACTCTAACATCGAAAGGAGCATATGCTGGGCTTCCACTGTGACTGCCATTGGATTGAAAACTTATAACATGGCGGTGATGAAAGGGCAGGAACAAGTAGTAAAGTTACATGGTCCCTTCTGGTTGCTGCAGTTGTGGTTGTGGGCATTTGAAAGAGTTAAGGACATTAGTCCGCCACCTCATTCTAAACCCTCGGAGGTTTTTCCAGGTCCGAAGGAGTATCTTATGTAAGATTCTTGCACAAGGGATGAGAGCGAAGAAAGCGCATAGGGCGATAAATGATCCTGCACTATCCGTTTTTCACTAAAAGAAAGGCCTTCTTAAATCTTTCTTATAATAAGATTTCATATAATAAGAAGTCGTTAAAGCTAAGGGTTGGCCATTACTATAAGGGAAAGGTAAAGGACTCACTCTAACTCTAGTCAGGAATAGAGAAAGCCGAAGGTTGGATCAAGGGATCGAAATGAAAGACAAATAAAATTCCTATATCCCCTAAGCTGCTACAAATCGAATAGAAAGTGTTGTCGGGCCTACCTATCTCTTTGGAAGAAGGATATCTCATAGTTGACAGATCCGATCTTATCTCCGTCTTTTTGTTCTCTTTTGCCTCCCGAGAATTCACATCATCATTTTTCTATTAGTTAGTAAGGTCTGATCTACTCTATTTCTATATAAAAGCACTGCCAAGTCCAAAGGAGTGAAGCAAGAGGTCTTTAATGAAAGAAAAGGGGCAAGTTCAGAGAGGAATTCCCGAAAGATCTTAAAATCGGATGGGATCCTAAGTACTATGTACGCTAAACTTTTGAGCCCCCGCCTTCCCTAGGAGCAGAACATAAAGGATATCCTTATCTGTCAGGACGGAAGATTTTGTTCTTCATTCGCTTTGGTGAAGACTGATATCAGATAGCCGTACCGTCATCTCCTTCAATTTCAATTTGTTTAATGACCGACCCACTAATACAATAAATTTCCCCGGAACACAAGACCTAGACTTTACAACCCCCGAAAATGAAAACGTTCATGAGAAGCCACAGTTGCATGAAATCTGGTGTGGTCAATCACATCGAAAAGTTGTCTTAACAGCGACATCCATTTTGCACTCGAAGATCTAGCGGGCCTGGGCCCAATTTGAAAGGGACCAAAAGGCAAAACCTATGGAAAGAAATTTCGACATTACTTAGCCCCTTTTCTTGCTTGACAGAGTGTGGTGTGGTGTGAACAGAATGTCCTGTTCAAAACTAGAATTTACTTAGCTTAGAATAAGAAGAAGTTCGAAAGCCAATCATAGAAGGCTAGGCACCTAGATTGCTAGACCCTTTTTTCTTTGCTACCTTGTTCAAAGCACTTTCTATTTATGGTTCTGACTTTATGAATTCAGCTTTTGTTACTTATGCCAGAAATAGAGTCGGCGGGTCGTCCCAGAATCCTCTCTCTCTTCGCGATTTCCTTGACTGTAATCTTACCTTTTTCCGGGACCCGGCGTTTATCGCACTGCTGCCACCAAGAACGCGCCCCCCCGAGCATTTCACAATTCCTTAGAAGAATCCAAATACAGCACATGACGCTTTCCATTAGATTGTCAGCGACAAACACTAAATCATTCCTAGGTACAATGAAAAATTACGTAAAAGAAATGCTAAAACTCCCATACTAAACCAGCTTTTAGTTAAAATTGTTTCCAAAGAGAAAAATCTGGTAGCCTTTCAGATCCCGTTGATCATATAACTGGGAGGGAACGTGTCACATTAGAGGTGAACGATCTGAGATGTCCGATAATTACCACGATGAGGCTGGTCCCTCTTTCATTTTAGTAGACTAAACTATGAATATGAATGAAGAAATGAATGAATGCCGGGCTCTTTCTTTTACTGCTAACCCCAAGAAGTTTCTTAATGCTTCTATTTTCTGTTTCGTCGAGCCCCGTGTGGTCCTCCTTTTAGTGTGGGTTCCATTGGATGAATCTCTCAAGTCAAGGTTCACGTACATAGCAGCAAGAATGGTGCAGCGCCTATTTCTCGTTCTCGCTCGGGAGCCAAAACGAACACGCCTGCTACCTACTGTACTGGACCCTCGACCAGGCATTCTACCCTTGTCGAATCGGAACCAACCACCACTGTATTGCGCTCGAACAGTTGAGCGGCCGCCGGCCAGCTACTTCCGTACCGTACACGATATAGATTCATTCTTCGTACGTGGTCCAACTTCACAACCCTTCGCGGGTTGGTCAGAAGTCAGTCTTGTTTGGTAGGACTCTATTGGACAAAGCAAAGAAAAGAGAGTGCTCGACCGGCCAACAAAGACCGTAATTACATAGATAACAGCTCCTCCCTTTCTCCGTCTTTAAGGCTTTAAGGCGAACCGTATAGCGGCCGGAAAGAAAGACGACCTCACCTTCTCGTAGATGGTGTCAGTGAGAGCTACTTGAGTATCCTCCGTTGACCTTCTTTTGTAGATAGAATCCTCAATGAGTGGAAACAGGCAACCTTACTAATAAAGGTGCGCTTGTTGAGTAAGGCCTCTTGCAGGAGTGCTAACGCGCGCCCTTATTCTTCGCTTGCTCCGCAGTACGAGCCTCATACAGAGCAGCGCCCCTTTAATATGATGAGGAGAAGAGGTCTTTTCTGCACCAATCTTTATTTACTACTTATCTATTTTGGGTGTATAGCTCAGTTGGTAGAGCATTGGGCTTTTAACCTAATGGTCGCAGGTTCAAGTCCTGCTATACCCAAACCTACCTTACACTATACCTATTTATTAATTAATAAGGATGCGTAGTAACGTTCAAAGATCACTCTTTGGCCTTAAGACTCGCTGAAGCGACTTCGCCCTTTAAGTGAGAAGGGGGTGAGGTAAGGAGTAGTATAAGAGTGGCTCGGTAGGATTTCTCCCAGGGAATTCTGTCACATCCCTATAGTATAGCCAGAGTTAGTCGTTGGAGTTTTTTTGCCCTTTCCATTCCGTTCGAAGATTATGCAAAAAAAAAACTTACTAACGCTTCCCTTTTTTTACTATTTATATAGAATTTAAGAAACTACAAAGTCTCGCTCAAGGAAAAAGTGACAGCTCAGCTACATCACCTCTTGCTTTGTCGCTACCGTTGGGATTACTGAGAACAGGAATGCTATAGAAACGAAAAGGAAAACTAAGCATTTCTCCAGTGGGGTTCCGGGCACTAGCTCAGCAACAACAAGGTGCGGCAACTCCCGACAAGAAAAACCTTTGTGTTAGGCGACTGTAAACTAGCCAACTGGGATTGGATCTTTGAACAGCTAGGGCTCTCTAAAGCTGGGAAGAACTAAGTCATTGTAAAGACGTTCCCTTATTCCATCAATCACTAGACTCACTATACAGGATTTGACCTAACGGGACTCTTCCTGCTTCATTCAACTCAGAGAAGCAAGTCTAATTCTCTCGGACTCCATCCTTTCAACTTCCTGACGCTTTTGAAAGTAAGTAGCTTCTAGTGCCGTGCTACTCGTCGGACTAAAAGGTCAGTCCAGTGATTGAGGCTGCTTGCCCGAATCGACTGATACTTCCCTACGCTGGTTGGCTTGAGGCTCCTAGGAAGTCAGTTCTGCTTTCTTGCTTTGGCTAGAAGGGAAGGGGGAAGAGAATCGTCCTTTGTTGGAGGCTTTCAATTTCCTTCAATTTCTCCCGCTTAAGACTCGAATTCTAAATGGACTCTTGTGGAAGATAGTAAGGCACTAATACCCGAAAGCAAGAAGGACTCTAAATGAGCGAGAAGAAAGGCGCCCCACCGGCTCACTGACTTTCGATTCTTACCCGTCATTCTTATAACCTTCACCTGTAATCCGCGGGGGACTTCCTTGTTGTGTTGACCAGGTAAAGGAAAAACCTAGCAAACCCAACTCAAAGCATGGGGAGCCCTATACTTCTATTCCAGGAGATTACCTGTTTTAGAAGTATACGCACCAAGTAAAACAAAATCCAATTATGCAAATAATAACAGGATCGGCCGATCGATACCGTATGGAAAGAGGAAGAAGAGAAGAACGAAGCTGTCTGCCGGTGAGAATGCGGTATTGCTTTACGCGGTCTCAGTCTCAGCAGTCGTGACCTTGCTCCGATATGAGTTGATAAGTATCCCGGGCCCCATACTAGTTGCCTAGTCCCGTTCCACTCTTCTCTCAATGTCAGTGCTTGGGTTGAGGGTACAGCTATATCACCTTTCAGCTTCTAAGTCTGCTATGCATGAAAGCTAGGAGGCATGATATATCGTATTAAAGAGACTGCGTGGCTTGTTGGAGAAAGAGTGGAAGGATTCTAGCCAAGACGGAGACGCAAGCTTGCGAGTTTGAGGGATAGGGCATTGGATGTTATAAATTAGTTCGCGGATTGGTCTTCATTGCGCGCCACCCGGCTGGTAAGAATAAGAGATTTTCCGCTAGTGTAGCTTGGTCAACAATTTGGAGAGTTTGCTTTTCTTTCAAGCAGTCTGTCTGATCAAATCAGAACGCTCCTGGTGTTCGAACTTGTCATTACCGGCCGGCTCCGGACCGAAAAGACCTAACGGAGTAATCCCTTATCTCGGATCGGAGATGCTAACGGGGCAGGAATCGAAGTGGGGGACCTATCTACCGCCTGTGTCTATCTCCTGTCAAGTATGCTCCCCAGACATAGACTACGTACAGGGTAGTACTCTTGGATATAAGATCACCGCGTGAACGTGAACATAACATTAAGTTACGAATGTAACTCCCGAGGGATCGACCACTATTCTAAATAAAGTAAGGCGGAGAACTTTTGTTCATTGGAGCGCCGGAGTGCGGAGGTTGTTCCCACCATTGAAGTCAGAGTGTGGGACTGAGCCTTCCGAATGATAAAGAAAAAAATAGTGCTTAGTTTCGTTGGAAAAACCAACGCTAATATCATATTTCGCCCAACTTCTAAGGATAGATAGAAAAGGTTGATAGAACCATCTACATTCTTAAAAGAAAAAGAGAGCATTTAACAAAGAAAGGACATTATGATTAACGAACTCATACAGGCCGTAGAGCCCTTTTTAGAGGTAGAGGTATTTCAAGACATGTCGAACCCGGGGAGGGGCTACCGCAGGTTCCCGTGGAAGGAACTTCGATGGTCGAAGGGGAGGTATCCCAGCAATTTGGGCTGCTTTAGAAAAAAAGGATTGGGAAGATCTTATCAGGTCTAAGGAGTGGCGGCAAAGCTGAATAGGAAAGGGGAAGCCCCCATGGAACTAACAACTCTCTAGTCATTAATGGTCTCATTGGTACCCTTTCTTCTTGTCCCGAAAGCTTTTATTTCATAGAACGACTTGCCCCACTGTCATATTAATTTCCTCTTCAAGCTTGGAGGATGAATCCACCTCCCCCTCAGTGGAAATTCCACTTTCTTCAGATAGATTCCTTACGATCTGGAGAGGATCCTTCAAAGCATCCAAGTTCTGGCTAACTGCCACAAGACTTTGATCTAGAAAAGTATGCGGATCCCGGAGTGCTTTGAGAATCACCTCTTGTCAAAGCCTTAAACTGGATGTGGGGGCAATTTCAGTACTTAGGCTCTGAGACCGGGAACCCTCATTGGCAGAGCACCGAGTAGGTTTTTAAGAGAACCGAGCAATGCACGACGCGCAAGGCGCGAGGAGCCACTCGAAGTAGAGACCGAACTGATTGGGGGCAACTGAGGAAGAAGGTTCGTATACGTAAGAATACTGGCAAATTCAGGCAAGATTAAATTAAGGATAAGGGACATTCCCTTAGCAGAACTGCTTGGTTTCAAGGGAGAAATCGGAGTCACCGTGTGAGAAGCTTGGGTACCTTCACCGGGGGATCCTTAAGAGGGAGCCACAGAAGCAGAAGCTAACGGAGCCGGAATATTGGAGCCAAAGGATACCGCCTTCTCAACTGTCTTTTCTACATGTTTACCAGGCATTGCTGGCTCAGGGGAAGACGGGCTCTCTGAATCGTCGTTTTTTCTAGGGCCACCCAGACTTTGTTTTCCCTTCAGCTCAGCCCCCTTTCATTCGCTTGCCCTCTTTCAGTCCTTCTGGAAAAGATTCGTTACCCGATTATGACTTGCTTCTCAAGAAGCTACTAATTTGAATGGACGCTTCCTAACCACCGCACCGGTATCTATATTAAGTCACGAAGGCTACAACTGGGACTAAAAAGAGAATACAAAAGGGAATCTCTCAGGCCTGTCCGCCACAACCGGAAAAGGGACCTGCTGTACAAATCTTTCATTTAAGTCTTTTGTTGGGAGGAATTTCCTGCCTTGCCCTCTTGCTGTATATCAGTTCTCGCTTATCCAGCCGAAAGAAAAATCTCTACGATCTCCAAAGCCGACTTCCACTAGTGCCTCACACGGGAACGCTCTCACCGTACGCTAGAAAAAAGAATAAGATGCCAACAAGTAAAGATTCTGCCACCGGAAATGGAGAAGCCAATCCTGCATAATAATGAAAGGATGCCGCCACCAAATGAAGACAAGACCCACCATAGGGAGAAGGAGCAATTAGAGCACTGCAGTTCCCGTCCTTATAGTTCTCGTCCTGCCTTCCCAACAGGACAGACAGGTTTGCGACTGTCGGAGGTTCGAAATGAATGGGGAAGGTTCAAGTATACGTCACGTTGCAATACGGATAATTGAAAGAGTGCCAATTGACCCAACTAGCGAGTCTGTTTACTGAGTCGGCTTAGCACGGGAGCTTAAGGTAGAAGGCAAAGTTTGAAAAGAAGTCGGTGATAGGTTCTTCGTCGATGGCTTGGCTTTAGGTCTATGTTATGGCGAATGGAAGCGCGGATTAGCAGGTGTCCGCTTGACTCAGTCATAGTCTAGCCGACCAACTGGTAGGCACTCGAAGCCTATGTTCACTATTTCAAAAAGAATTCAAATAAAATTGATGCACAAAACAGGGAAAG
>NW_026265003.1:0-10675 GCF_000817695.3 Arachis duranensis | reverse complement strand
TCAATTCATCACTTTTCAACTTTACTTCACTTTCAAGTTATTCCCATCTCCTAATTTCATCTGATTATCAGGTTTAATACTACTATTTATAACTAAATGAATGAAAACAGAGGTTTAGAGGTTTGAAATAGGTTTTAAAACTTCAAAAATCTTGTTTGCTAGGACAGAGACCACGCATACGCGTGGCTCACGCTTGCGCGTGGGAGTGTGAAATTGCAGCTCGCGCGCGCGTCTCTTTGTCATGCGTACGTGTGGGTGAAGACTTCATGTCACGCGTGCGCGTGGGTCACGCGTATGCGTGGGCGTGCGTTCTTAAAAAAAAAAAAGAATCAGTAGCAAAGCTACAGAGTTGCAACCAAAAACCAGTTTTAAGTTCCAATCTTCCAACACCCATAACTTCTTCAATTTGAAATTATTTTCACTTGTTTTTCGAATGGCATAAACTTTCATAAACCCAATTTTCATTTTAAAACAAATTGGAAGCAAATTGAGGATCCAAAAATCAGGTTATGCCCGCCGAAGTTCGAAAACCAACTTTTTGCAAAACCCCCTTCAAACCTTATTTACATCCAAAATTTCCATTCCCTTCCTTACCAAACTTACCATTCCAACTTTATATACCAGTAACAAGACTTAACACAATTCTACACCATACTCTACACCATGCTTTCAATCACCATTCATTACCATTGTACATTTTAACAAATTCATCATGGCTTTATTCAATATATTTGCAATCTCATAGCCACCAACTTACTCCTGCTTCATTGTTACCTCAATATAATAACAACCTCCATCACATAATCAAATCACATCATAAATATCAAGGACACTAAGTATTGTACATTTCCATGCGTTTCAGCTTATCTTATGGTCATCTAACCTAGGTTTTTACAGAACCTTACATATTAAATACAAAAAACCTAAATCATACCTTGACCGATTCCCACGTAACGATCAAGGCAATTTAATTAAAACAAACACAGCCCCTCAAAATCCAATAAACACTAGGCTCAGCTTCCTCCAAGTTCCAATATTAACAATTTCAAGTTTCAATTATTTATTCATAACCTAATACATATTCAAAACACATATATATATATAGGAGCTTCTCTTGAGGAAATAACGCGCTGATCTAGCCGCCAGCGGAACCACAAAGGACTATCGAAATTTTTTTTTGTCGATAAGCTCCAATTGCATCATAGGAATTACAAAAAAGGGTTTTTTTTCGTATATCTATTCCTCAATGGATAGTTTTGGTCCTGTTGAAAATACCAGTGCAAGTGAAGACCCAATTTTGATTGATATGGAAAAAGACTTTCCTAGCTGGAATGATAGTGACAATTCTAGTTACAGTAATGTTGATTATTTAGTCGGTGTCAGGAACATTAGAAATTTCCTATCTGATAAAATTCTTTTAGTTAGGGATAACAATAGCCAAAGGAACCGTTATTCCATATATTTTGATATTGAAAATCAATTTTTGGAGATTTCTAATGATCCTTCTTTTCTAAGTGAACCAGAAAGTCTTTTTGATAGTTATAATAAGAATTCTAGCTATCTGAATAATGTCTCTAAGAGACATGAGAATCATTACATGTATGATACTAAATCGAGTTGGAAAAATGGCATTCATAATTGCATTGAAAGTTATCTTCGTTCTCAAATCTGTATTGTTAGTCACATTTTAGGTGAAAGTGATAAATACAATGACAGTTACTTTTATACTTCTATTTGTGGTAAGGGCGGAAATAGTAGTGAAAGCGAGGGTTCTTCCATAAAAACAACTATCACGAATGAGAATTTAACTAAAAGAGAGGATTCTAAAGATCTCGATGAAACTCAAAAATACAAGCATTTATGGATTGAATGCGAAAATTGTTATGGATTAAATTATAGGAAATTTTTTAAATCAAAAATGAATATTTGTGAACACTGTGGATATCATTTGAAAATGAGCAGTTCAGATAGAATCGAACTTTCGATTGATCCAGGTACTTGGAATCCTATGGATGAAGACATGGTCTCTATGGATCCCATTGAATTTCATTCGGAAGAGGAATCCGAATCCTATAAGAATCGTATGGACTCTTATCAAAGAAAGACAGGATTAACTGAGGCTGTTCAAACAGGCACAGGTCAACTAAACGGGATTCCTGTAGCAATTGGGATCATGGATTTTCAGTTTATGGGGGGTAGTATGGGATCTGTAGTAGGCGAGAAAATAACCCGTTTGGTCGAACATGCTGGCAATCAACTTTTACCTCTTATTCTAGTATGTGCGTCCGGAGGAGCACGTATGCAAGAAGGAAGTCTGAGCTTGATGCAAATGGCTAAAATATCTTCTGCTTTATATGAGTATCAAAAAAATAAAAGGTTATTCTATGTATCCATCCTTACATCTCCTACTACTGGTGGGGTGACCGCCAGTTTCGGCATGTTGGGCGATATCATTATTGCCGAACCCGATGCTTACATTGCATTTGCGGGTAAAAGAGTAATTGAACAAACGTTGAATACGACAATACCCGAAGGTTCACAAGTAGCTGAATATTTATTCCAAAAGGGCTTATTTGATTCAATCGTACCGCGTAATCCTTTAAAAGGGGTTTTAAGTGAGTTATTTCAGCTCCATGCTTTCTTCCCTTTGTGAAAAATTTAGCAGAACTTAAAAGATTTTTTTTCTTTTTCCAAATAAAAAAATTTAAAAGTGTATTATCATACCTATGTTCCTTGCGGAAATAGAAGGCGAAATCAATCCATTTTTTTAGTTCTACGTTTTACATTCATTCTTTCTATTTTTTTATTATTTTAATAATATATTATTATATATAGAATTAGATTCTATTTTATACTCCTCAATATACTTTTTTCTACTCATCCTATTCCTATTTACTGAATATATCATACTTACATGCATCATTAACCAAGGTTTTTTGTTAATATAGGAGGATTTGACGACTTTCCTGCTACTCCTAGTAGGAGAAGGACAAAGAACAGAGGAAAGAGACATAGGATAGACGAAAGATGGAGAGAAAGAGTATAATCCATTTTTAACCCCTCGCAACAAGTTCAGTTTGAAACCGAATTCCTTCCTTACTGCAGTAGCCGTAGTAGTAGCAGTAGGAATAGTCGCCAAATAGACGGAATTAGTCTTAGTGCCGTAGTTGGATTACCTTCCTCACCTTCCCTTTGTCCCTTAACTGCTGACAGCAAGCATTCCTGGAGCAAGTAATCTGCCAAAGAATAGAAAAGAGAGGTTGATCGCTGTCTTTATGAGTTCGTGATGAGACGGAGATCTCAATCAAGGGCTCTGAAAGCAACTCTTGAACCCCAGGAGAGGGAACTCAATAGGTAGAGGCTATAGAACCGTTAGGCTAGGCCAATTCTACTTCATTTGTTTGCTTCGGTTTACCTTCTTTCAGTGGTAGCTTTTGTGTCTAGCTCGTTCTCTTATTCCCAGCTCGAAAGAAAAATGCTTTAATCTAAGATCCCCCTGAGCCTGCTAACTCAACTCTTCTTTCTTAGCAATGATCTGTTATCAATGAATTTCTTCCTTACCGGAATTCGGAGATAGGACTTAGCCGGGTATTTGACTTCAGCTTAGCTGCTTAGCGAATGCTATATTTAGCCCTTTCCGGCCCGGGTCCGGGTATAGGTAGTAAGTATTGAGACATGTAATTACGTTCGGATCGGGCTACATGCTTGTTGACCAAATTTTGTGAAGATCCTCTGTTAGCTACGATAAGCCACTATAGGATCGTAGAAAGTGTGTTCTCAGTTATTCAAGGAGCGAAAGGGCTCAGCAACACCGACGTGGGCATTCGGTAAAACTAAACCATTTCAAGCGCTCCCATATGCACACCGCATCTTAGGGCTATTTCAATGTAGTATAGTTCTAAAAAAGTGGTTCATTCGCCCCGGATTCCACCCTACTATGGCATAGTCAAACTCTTTGTTCTCATAACAGAGAACCGGCCCTTAGCCTTAGTTGGAAGCTAAGGCATAGGACCTATGCTATGATAGGGTTCTCCGCTTCATCGATCTCCCCTTCCGCCTTTAGTATTTGAATGGATGCTGCTTTAGCTGAGTTGATTATGGAAGAGACCCGGTTAGCCCCGCGGGTGCCCGCATCCTTAGGCAGTATGGATTCTGTTTTAGCTGCTGCCGGCTTCAGCCCATAATTGGGTGGTACATGCATTTGAACCTCTTTTTCCTTAAGGAGCTCCAGTTTGATCAGTACTTCGTTCTTGGGAAGCCCTTCAAGGAATCGTTTCTTTTGTTAAGCAAGCTAGAATGTGTTTTCTGCTGCTATCAGGAGTTCCTGACCCAAGGAGCTACTTCTTCGTTGAGCTATGACCTTCTTGTGATCTACCTGCCTTACTAGCTGTACTGTTGGTCGCTTACCTCTTTCTCCGGATTGGAACTTAGCCCTAGATTCAGTATCTGGTATGAGATGAGTGTATGGTGATACACATTTCCAAAGAGAGAATGGAGGACTGAAAGAAGGCTAAGGAGCTGCTACAATAGCATTAGCGCTTCCAGGCACGCTTGCCTATCACTTCTGCTTCCTTCATCCTACTCTACTTCTCTTTCTTTAGCAAAAGCTTCGGCCTTAGGTCTGAGAGCTGTGGTACTATAGACATCATATC
The DNA here is from genome assembly GCF_000817695.3 of Arachis duranensis. Lineage (NCBI taxonomy): Eukaryota > Viridiplantae > Streptophyta > Magnoliopsida > Fabales > Fabaceae > Arachis > Arachis duranensis. The sequence continues at coordinate 6,023 of NW_026265003.1, read as the reverse complement.
TAGTGAGTCTTATTATTTCTTCGCCTTTGGCTTTCGTCCTCTTAACATGCTTCAGCCTTCATCTTTCTTAGGACTAACGGCTATCTATTCCGGCTTATTTCACTTGAATAGCTTATTTCAAAAGAATAAATAGGTATTCAGTGAGTGACTCTTTCCGTCTTTTGTTTAGGTTCATTACGTGTGAGTTTCGTCTCTTTATCAGTGAAAGTGAATTCGGTTTATTAATTGCTTAAGGATAGTCCTTCCCCCAGGTGTAAAGTCTGATGTTCGATGATCCCCGGGTGAAACCCTCAGGCTCGACTCCCAAAAGAAGGGTAGTCAAAGACTACCTCTTTCTCCTGGCCTGGCTGGCTCTCCTACCTGGGATCCCGACTATCATCCATATCCGTAAGCATTCCAAAACCGACCCTTGTTGGAAGGAAGGCTTACTGCTTTTTGGTTGTTGCAAGGGAATAGCTTAGCTTTCCGGTTGTCTGCTAGCCTGTGTAATAGTAAGTAATAGCCCCCAAGGGCTTATCTTCTTCTAGCATCTCCCGTAGCGGAGAAGGGACCATTGACTTTGCTTCGAATCAATCCTATCATCAGTAGGGGCCTAATGCCAGTCTTCGAGGCAAGCGAATCGAATCGGACTAAAAGGAATAGGTTTCCTATCCCCTAGGTGGCAGAGCTGCCTTTAGAGTTTAGAGTAGAGCTCACTTCCCCACTCGGTTCCTAATCTGTGGATTACTAAAAGACTCCCGATACCGGACATTACGCATTAGACTGATTGGACCACTTAATGGGACCCCTTTGGCTTGGCTATTCTGGGCCTTCTTCTATTCGTACCTGCTTCCGTTTCTCCCCCCGCCATTAAATTCAATTCTTTCAGGTCCAGGCCTCAGGCACAGACCAGAAACTTAACTGATACGAAAAACTAAATAAAGCACAAAAAAAAGTCACTAAACAGCTTTGCTTGCATGGAAGGCAATTGCGTTAGAGAATCCTAATCCGGGGATTTGTTCCAGTAATGGCATAAACGTCCCGGAAAGATCTGATATGAAATCTGATCTGGATCTAACCAGTAACCCTGCATTCAAGCTGAATAAAGTCTGTCTAACTCCAACCATGCTTTTACACACGCACCGTGTACGAAAAGGTTCCTCTCGACTGTCAAGAAAGCATTATCAATACAGGAAGCAAAGAATGCCCGGATGACCCGATTGTACTAGCCTTATTCCATTCCAGTACTGTAATAAGCTAGCACAATAAGGGCCTTCGAGCAGCAAGCCGGGGGGACAGTCTTTTAGTTTTTTAGTTCTTTACTCTACGCTAATAACATAAGTTAGTAGACTAGCTTCGCTCTTCTTATAATGCTTGTGAGTAAGTAACTCTATGAAAGCCCTGCCCTTTAGAGAGCCCCTTCTACTACTATAGCAAAGCTATTGGATTAAAGCTAGGATAGGCGCCTGGGTGCTTTAATGGATTTTGGTAGCGGATCTTGCTGTTAGACGAAGTGGAGCAAGGAAATGCCCTGCCCGAAATAAGGCTACGGAACGTAGTTAGTGCTTCCCAGTTGTGGAGCAGGAAGGTATTCCCTGCTAGTTTTTAAGTTCCTTCTAATCTTCTTTTTTGCGCTGGTTGTTAAAGCTCTTTCTATCTTAGCATTACGAGGAAAATGAAAAATGGAGGTTCAGTCCCTTTATTACAGGGGCGGAGTTGCCAAAGAGAGTATCAGATCGAGATGAAAAGACGCTAGAGATGCTGAAGAAAGAGGACAGATAGGAATGCCAGGTTAGCATTTTTTTGGTATTTTCTGGGAACCTATGTGATTGTGGCTCCAACCTCTAAACCAAGGATGGTATCTAAAAATGGCCAATCATTTGCCGCGCCCCCTTACTCTAACATCGAAAGGAGCATATGCTGGGCTTCCACTGTGACTGCCATTGGATTGAAAACTTATAACATGGCGGTGATGAAAGGGCAGGAACAAGTAGTAAAGTTACATGGTCCCTTCTGGTTGCTGCAGTTGTGGTTGTGGGCATTTGAAAGAGTTAAGGACATTAGTCCGCCACCTCATTCTAAACCCTCGGAGGTTTTTCCAGGTCCGAAGGAGTATCTTATGTAAGATTCTTGCACAAGGGATGAGAGCGAAGAAAGCGCATAGGGCGATAAATGATCCTGCACTATCCGTTTTTCACTAAAAGAAAGGCCTTCTTAAATCTTTCTTATAATAAGATTTCATATAATAAGAAGTCGTTAAAGCTAAGGGTTGGCCATTACTATAAGGGAAAGGTAAAGGACTCACTCTAACTCTAGTCAGGAATAGAGAAAGCCGAAGGTTGGATCAAGGGATCGAAATGAAAGACAAATAAAATTCCTATATCCCCTAAGCTGCTACAAATCGAATAGAAAGTGTTGTCGGGCCTACCTATCTCTTTGGAAGAAGGATATCTCATAGTTGACAGATCCGATCTTATCTCCGTCTTTTTGTTCTCTTTTGCCTCCCGAGAATTCACATCATCATTTTTCTATTAGTTAGTAAGGTCTGATCTACTCTATTTCTATATAAAAGCACTGCCAAGTCCAAAGGAGTGAAGCAAGAGGTCTTTAATGAAAGAAAAGGGGCAAGTTCAGAGAGGAATTCCCGAAAGATCTTAAAATCGGATGGGATCCTAAGTACTATGTACGCTAAACTTTTGAGCCCCCGCCTTCCCTAGGAGCAGAACATAAAGGATATCCTTATCTGTCAGGACGGAAGATTTTGTTCTTCATTCGCTTTGGTGAAGACTGATATCAGATAGCCGTACCGTCATCTCCTTCAATTTCAATTTGTTTAATGACCGACCCACTAATACAATAAATTTCCCCGGAACACAAGACCTAGACTTTACAACCCCCGAAAATGAAAACGTTCATGAGAAGCCACAGTTGCATGAAATCTGGTGTGGTCAATCACATCGAAAAGTTGTCTTAACAGCGACATCCATTTTGCACTCGAAGATCTAGCGGGCCTGGGCCCAATTTGAAAGGGACCAAAAGGCAAAACCTATGGAAAGAAATTTCGACATTACTTAGCCCCTTTTCTTGCTTGACAGAGTGTGGTGTGGTGTGAACAGAATGTCCTGTTCAAAACTAGAATTTACTTAGCTTAGAATAAGAAGAAGTTCGAAAGCCAATCATAGAAGGCTAGGCACCTAGATTGCTAGACCCTTTTTTCTTTGCTACCTTGTTCAAAGCACTTTCTATTTATGGTTCTGACTTTATGAATTCAGCTTTTGTTACTTATGCCAGAAATAGAGTCGGCGGGTCGTCCCAGAATCCTCTCTCTCTTCGCGATTTCCTTGACTGTAATCTTACCTTTTTCCGGGACCCGGCGTTTATCGCACTGCTGCCACCAAGAACGCGCCCCCCCGAGCATTTCACAATTCCTTAGAAGAATCCAAATACAGCACATGACGCTTTCCATTAGATTGTCAGCGACAAACACTAAATCATTCCTAGGTACAATGAAAAATTACGTAAAAGAAATGCTAAAACTCCCATACTAAACCAGCTTTTAGTTAAAATTGTTTCCAAAGAGAAAAATCTGGTAGCCTTTCAGATCCCGTTGATCATATAACTGGGAGGGAACGTGTCACATTAGAGGTGAACGATCTGAGATGTCCGATAATTACCACGATGAGGCTGGTCCCTCTTTCATTTTAGTAGACTAAACTATGAATATGAATGAAGAAATGAATGAATGCCGGGCTCTTTCTTTTACTGCTAACCCCAAGAAGTTTCTTAATGCTTCTATTTTCTGTTTCGTCGAGCCCCGTGTGGTCCTCCTTTTAGTGTGGGTTCCATTGGATGAATCTCTCAAGTCAAGGTTCACGTACATAGCAGCAAGAATGGTGCAGCGCCTATTTCTCGTTCTCGCTCGGGAGCCAAAACGAACACGCCTGCTACCTACTGTACTGGACCCTCGACCAGGCATTCTACCCTTGTCGAATCGGAACCAACCACCACTGTATTGCGCTCGAACAGTTGAGCGGCCGCCGGCCAGCTACTTCCGTACCGTACACGATATAGATTCATTCTTCGTACGTGGTCCAACTTCACAACCCTTCGCGGGTTGGTCAGAAGTCAGTCTTGTTTGGTAGGACTCTATTGGACAAAGCAAAGAAAAGAGAGTGCTCGACCGGCCAACAAAGACCGTAATTACATAGATAACAGCTCCTCCCTTTCTCCGTCTTTAAGGCTTTAAGGCGAACCGTATAGCGGCCGGAAAGAAAGACGACCTCACCTTCTCGTAGATGGTGTCAGTGAGAGCTACTTGAGTATCCTCCGTTGACCTTCTTTTGTAGATAGAATCCTCAATGAGTGGAAACAGGCAACCTTACTAATAAAGGTGCGCTTGTTGAGTAAGGCCTCTTGCAGGAGTGCTAACGCGCGCCCTTATTCTTCGCTTGCTCCGCAGTACGAGCCTCATACAGAGCAGCGCCCCTTTAATATGATGAGGAGAAGAGGTCTTTTCTGCACCAATCTTTATTTACTACTTATCTATTTTGGGTGTATAGCTCAGTTGGTAGAGCATTGGGCTTTTAACCTAATGGTCGCAGGTTCAAGTCCTGCTATACCCAAACCTACCTTACACTATACCTATTTATTAATTAATAAGGATGCGTAGTAACGTTCAAAGATCACTCTTTGGCCTTAAGACTCGCTGAAGCGACTTCGCCCTTTAAGTGAGAAGGGGGTGAGGTAAGGAGTAGTATAAGAGTGGCTCGGTAGGATTTCTCCCAGGGAATTCTGTCACATCCCTATAGTATAGCCAGAGTTAGTCGTTGGAGTTTTTTTGCCCTTTCCATTCCGTTCGAAGATTATGCAAAAAAAAAACTTACTAACGCTTCCCTTTTTTTACTATTTATATAGAATTTAAGAAACTACAAAGTCTCGCTCAAGGAAAAAGTGACAGCTCAGCTACATCACCTCTTGCTTTGTCGCTACCGTTGGGATTACTGAGAACAGGAATGCTATAGAAACGAAAAGGAAAACTAAGCATTTCTCCAGTGGGGTTCCGGGCACTAGCTCAGCAACAACAAGGTGCGGCAACTCCCGACAAGAAAAACCTTTGTGTTAGGCGACTGTAAACTAGCCAACTGGGATTGGATCTTTGAACAGCTAGGGCTCTCTAAAGCTGGGAAGAACTAAGTCATTGTAAAGACGTTCCCTTATTCCATCAATCACTAGACTCACTATACAGGATTTGACCTAACGGGACTCTTCCTGCTTCATTCAACTCAGAGAAGCAAGTCTAATTCTCTCGGACTCCATCCTTTCAACTTCCTGACGCTTTTGAAAGTAAGTAGCTTCTAGTGCCGTGCTACTCGTCGGACTAAAAGGTCAGTCCAGTGATTGAGGCTGCTTGCCCGAATCGACTGATACTTCCCTACGCTGGTTGGCTTGAGGCTCCTAGGAAGTCAGTTCTGCTTTCTTGCTTTGGCTAGAAGGGAAGGGGGAAGAGAATCGTCCTTTGTTGGAGGCTTTCAATTTCCTTCAATTTCTCCCGCTTAAGACTCGAATTCTAAATGGACTCTTGTGGAAGATAGTAAGGCACTAATACCCGAAAGCAAGAAGGACTCTAAATGAGCGAGAAGAAAGGCGCCCCACCGGCTCACTGACTTTCGATTCTTACCCGTCATTCTTATAACCTTCACCTGTAATCCGCGGGGGACTTCCTTGTTGTGTTGACCAGGTAAAGGAAAAACCTAGCAAACCCAACTCAAAGCATGGGGAGCCCTATACTTCTATTCCAGGAGATTACCTGTTTTAGAAGTATACGCACCAAGTAAAACAAAATCCAATTATGCAAATAATAACAGGATCGGCCGATCGATACCGTATGGAAAGAGGAAGAAGAGAAGAACGAAGCTGTCTGCCGGTGAGAATGCGGTATTGCTTTACGCGGTCTCAGTCTCAGCAGTCGTGACCTTGCTCCGATATGAGTTGATAAGTATCCCGGGCCCCATACTAGTTGCCTAGTCCCGTTCCACTCTTCTCTC
>NW_026265002.1:49585-50264 GCF_000817695.3 Arachis duranensis | reverse complement strand
GTTTTGGAGCTTAACCCAATCACTAAACATGTCAGGGGGACATCTTCTCATTAGTGCCTTATATCTTTCCCAGGCTTCATAAAATGACTCCCCTTCCATTTGCCTGAAAGTTTGAACCTCTGTCTTCAACTTGATGATTCTTTGAGGTGGGTAAAACTTTGCTAGAAATCTGCCCATCACATCATTCCAATTGTTGAGGCTTTCCTTGGGAAATGACTCTAACCATTGAGTGGCCTTGTCCCTCAAAGAGAATGGAAATAGTAACAACTTGTAGACATCTGGATGCACTCCATTTGTCTTCACTGTATTGCATATCCTCAAAAAAACAGATAGATGTTGATTTGGGTCTTCAAGAGGCCCCCTCCATAAGAGCAATTGTTCTGTACCAAAGTGATGAGCTGAGGTTTCAACTCAAAGTTATGGGCATGAACATTTGGTGTAGCAATACTACTCCCACAATGTCTTGGATCAGGGATAGTATACGAGGATAACACCCTTCTAGCTTGTCCATCATTATTGTTGACACTCTAGAGCTAGAGTGGAATTGGGGTTAGTGAAACAAAGTATCAAACAGTTAGTGGGCTTAACAAAAACACTAAAAAAAAATGCTAAATCTAAACCACCTTTCACTTAATCATTGTCAATCTTTCCAATCCCCGGCAACGGCGCCAAAAACTTG
>NW_026265002.1:37503-41372 GCF_000817695.3 Arachis duranensis | reverse complement strand
CTGCTGGTTGTGGTTTTGGTTGTTTCTTGGAGTATTTTGATTTGAGTTCCTTTGCCATGGTTGCTGATTTTGGTTGTGGTTGTCTCCCCACCTAAGTTTTGGGTGGTTCTTCCAAGATGGATTGTAGGTGTCACCATACACCTCATTTTGTCCAGAATTTTGGTTGTGCATATACTGCACTTGCTCTTGTTGCTGTTCTTCTTGGTTCTCTTCATTCTGCCCCCAAGGAGTTGTTGGTTGGTTTGTGGCACTCACTGATGCAACTTGTAGGCCATCAATCCTCTTGGCCATTTTTTCAAATTGTTGTTGAATTTGCTGCTGCATCACTTTGTGTTGAGCCAAAATTGTATCCACTCCTTCCAGTTCTAGCACTCCTTTCCTCTGTGATGGTTGGTGCTGCCTTTGGTGAGCAAAGAAATATTGGTTGTTGGCCACCATGTCAATGAGGTTTTGAGCCTCCTCTGCAGTTTTCATCAATTGCAATGATCCTCTAGCTGAGTGATCAAGTGCCTTTTGAGCCTTTAGAGTGAGCCTTTCATAGAAGTTCTGCAGCTTGTCCCATTCAGTAAACATCTCTGGTGGACATTTCCTCAGCAGAGCCTTATATCTCTCCCAGGCCTCATATAAAGTTTCAGCATCCATTTGTGTGAATGTCTACACCTCAGTCTTCAATCTAATGATCCTTTGAGGGGGTAAAATTTGGCAAGAAACTTGCTCACCAAATCATCCCAAGTGTTGATGCTCTCCTTTGGGAATGTTTCTAGCTATTGAGTGGCTTTGTCTCTGAGGGAGAATGGGAATAACAGCAGCTTGTAGATGTCAGGGTGCACTCCATTGCTTTTAACTGTCACAAATCCTCAGGAAGGTGGATAGATGTTGATTCGGGTCTTCAAGTGGCCCTCCTCCAAAAGAGCAGTTGTTTTGAACCAATGTGATGAGTTGTGGCTTCAGTTCGAAGTTATTTGCATTGACATTAGGGGTAAGAATGCTACTCCCACAATGTCTAGAGTTTGCAAATGTATAAGAGGCTAGTACTCTCCTCTGTTGTGGATTGTTGTTGACCCCTCCTTCTGGTTGATTAGGATTAGATAGATTTCCTTCCATCTCTTGGAATTCTTCTTCTGACTCCTCTTCTCCAACAACAGCCTTCCCTCTAGCTTCTCTTCTCAACCTTCAAAGAGTTCTTTGGTCAGTTTCAGAGAAAATAGGGGTAGCTCTCCCTGTACCTGACATACAAACACAACGCAAGAAACACACAGAACCAGAAAACCAGTGAAACTTCAATCTATTACTAGAATGAAGTTTTGGTTAGCTTAGGCAAATAGTCAAATAGTTAATGTGTTAGTTAAGAACAGAGGAAAGAAAAAAATGCTTAATCTAGATCACCACCTCACTTAATCATTGTCAATCTATTTCAATCCCCGGCAACAGTGTCAAAAACTTGATGTGTGGAAAATGATCCAACACAAAACTCACCGGCAAGTGTACCGGATCACATCAAGTAATAATAACTCACATGAGTGAGGTCGATCCCACAGGGATTGAAGGATTGAGCAATTTTAGTTTAGTGATTGATTTAGTCAAGCAAACAAAAATTGATGTGATTGGTTTGTAGCAGACAGAAGCTAAATTGCATGAATTGTAAAAAGGAAAAGGGGAAATTGCAGTAAATTAAAGAGACAAGAAGTAAAATAGCTGAATCTTAAAGTGCAAGTAATATAAATGACTGAAACTTAGGTTGCAAGAAATGTAAATAGCTGAAGCTTAAACTGCAAGAAATATAAATTGACTGAATAATAAAGGGTGCAGGGAGCTGGAATTGCAGAATTTAACAACAGAAAGTAAGGAAACTGAATTAAACATAGTAGATCTAAACAGAATTTGAATGAAGATCAAACAGAAAGTAAACTCAACTCAATTGCATAAACTAGGGAAGAAAGCCAAGAGCTCAGAAGCTCAGTGAGACTAGATAATAGTTCTAGATCTCAAATCTTCCCTTGGTTCAATCAGAGAGCAAATTGCAGAAGAAAAGAAAATAAAAACAGTGAAGAAACTTAGATAAGCTTCTTGGAATAATTGAGAAGAGAGGTAAAAGATGATTATCAAAATTAGAATAAGTGAAGCTCTTCAATCTCAATTCAAATTCCAAGAGAAGACAGCAAATATAATAGAGAAAGCAGAAATGAAATCAGAGATCTGAATTCAAAACACAATTCATCAGAATTATGCAGAAGAGAACAAAGATGAATTGTAGATCAAGGATTGAAATAGAATTTCTTCAATATCTATCCACAACTCACAAACAGAAAAGCAAAAGAAAGCAAAAGAGAACAAGGAGGAGAGAACTCAGCTCTCAATCCCAATTCTCAATTCCAAGTTCACAGCTAATAAAAGTTCCAGAGCACAGAAAAATTCAAAGTAAAATTAATCAAGTAAAAGTTCTATCTAAATCAAACTAAGTCCTATTTATACACTTTCTATTTTTGATTTTTGGAATTTGGAGTGGGCTTTTCATTTGATGGAGAATTGGATCCAAAGTGGCAATTTGATGGAATTTGGACCATGGTGCACCTCCTAGTGAACCGTTCAGTTAAATAAGGTAACTGAGTGCTCACTTCTTGCTTTTTCTTGGAGGTTTTATGTGTGTCTTGCTCCAAGGTAGCGCTTAGTTAAAATTTTTTAACTGAGCGCCCCACCTTGTGTTCTTGGCCCATATGTTGCGTACAACATCCTTGAGGCATGCAATCACAGTAGCACTCAGTTAAAATGTTTTAACTGAGCGCCCCTTCTCTTCATGTAGTGCCTTGCATGGTGAGGTTGAGGCTCTTGGTTCGAGCTTGGAGGGTTGCACTTTGGTGTTTATTTCCTTGGCCAAGTGGAGTGCTCCTTCCCTTGGTTCCATGAGGTGCATGGTTCGAACCTTGAAGAGAGCATTTTGGTATTTTTGTGCTCCTCATTCCTCATTTTTGCGCTTCCCCTGATAAACTACTATTTTATGGTTTGTCTTGTGCTTAATTGAGTGGATTTTATCAATCTTTCATACACTTATTCATACTAAATGCATGAGTTTACATTCTCCTTCCTGATTTTGTGCTATGATTGAAAAACATGCTTCTTTGGCCTTATATTTGCTAATATTAATCCTCTCTTATTACCATTAGATGCCGTGATATGTGTGTTAAGTAATTTCAGGAATTACAGGGCATGAATGGCTCAGAGGATGGAAAGGAAGCATGCAAAAGTGGAAGGAATACAAGAAGTTGAAGAAATTGCAAAGCTGTCAGCTTGACCCTCTCGCACTAAAATGACCATAACTTCAGCTATAGAGGTCCAAATGATGCGGTTTTAGTTGCGCTTGAAAGCTAACATCCGGGGCTTCACAACGATATATAATTTGTCATAGCTACCTGGTGGACGAAATTGTGATCCTTAATTAATGGCTCCTTGGCATGTGCCAAGGAGACTTAATTTAACTAACTGATTACTTGCACAATTCCGTTCAACTGACCAGCAAGTGTACTGGGTCGTCCAAGTAATACCTTACGTGAGTAAGGGTCGAATCCACAGAGATTATTGGTTTGAAGCAATCAATATTTATTTTATTAATTTTAGTCAGGATGTCAATAGAATTAGTTTGGATTAAAAGTGAAATTACTGGATTTGATTATAAAAATAAAAGAGGGAACAATGTTACTTTGATTTGCAGTACTGGGGAATATGTTGGAGTTTTGGAGATGCTTTGTCCTCTGACTTCAACTCTTCCTTGAGATCCTCTTCTCACACGCAGGTTCCTTCCATGGCAAGCTCTATGTAGGGTGTCACCATTGTCAGTGGCTACTTCCCATCCTCGCAGTGAAAACTATGCTCAC